>NW_027012770.1:407500-461114 GCF_036934945.1 Oncorhynchus masou masou
GAACTCTGAGGAACAATCTGTTAGGATGTTTAGCCCAGTTGGTGTTATTCTACTTGACAGAGGCAGTGTGTTTTGAGGTTTTATTTTGGTACGGGTGCTGTCAGTAGTAATTCTCACAGTGTTGCATATATCTCATCTCCCTGGTGTTAAACCTCCTCAGGCTCCATGCTGTATATCTCATCTCCCTGGTGTTAAACCTCAGGCTCCATACTGTATATCTCATCTCCCTGGTGTTAAACCTCCTCAGGCTCCATACTGTATATCTCATCTCCCTGGTGTTAAACCTCCTCAGGCTCCATACTGTATATCTCATCTCCCTGGTGTTAAACCTCCTCAGGCTCCATACTGTATATCTCATCTCCCTGGTGTTAAACCTCACCAGGCTCCATACTGTATATCTCATCTCCCTGGTGTTAAACCTCCACAGGCTCCATACTGTATATCTCATCTCCCTGGTGTTAAACCTCCTCAGGCTCCATACTGTATATCTCATCTCCCTGGTGTTAAACCTCCACAGGCTCTATACTGTATATCTCATCTCCCTGGTGTTAAACCTCCACAGGCTCCATACTGTATATCTCATCTCCCTGGTGTTAAACCTCCTCAGGCTCTATACTGTATATCTCATCTCCCTGGTGTTAAACCTCCTCAGGCTCCATACTGTACATCTCATCTCCCTGGTGTTAAACCTCCTCAGGCTCCATACTGTACATCTCATCTCCCTGGTGTTAAACCTCACCAGGCTCCATACTGTATATCTCATCTCCCTGGTGTTAAACCTCCTCAGGCTCTATACTGTATATCTCATCTCCCTGGTGTTAAACCTCCTCAGGCTCTATACTGTATATCTCATCTCCCTGGTGTTAAAACTCAGGCTCCATACTGTACATCTCATCTCCCTGGTGTTAAACCTCCTCAGGCTCCATACTGTATATCTCATCTCCCTGGTGTTAAACCTCCACAGGCTCCATACTGTATATCTCTTCTCCCTGGTGTTAAACCTCAGGCTCCATACTGTATATCTCATCTCCCTGGTGTTAAACCTCCACAGGCTCTATACTGTATATCTCATCTCCCTGGTGTTAAACCTCAGGCTCCATACTGTATATCTCTTCTCCCTGGTGTTAAACCTCAGGCTCCATACTGTATATCTCATCTCCCTGGTGTTAAACCTCAGGCTCCATACTGTATATCTCATCTCCCTGGTGTTAAACCTCCTCAGGCTCTATACTGTATATCTCATCTCCCTGGTGTTAAACCTCCTCAGGCTCTATACTGTATATCTCATCTCCCTGGTGTTAAAAAGGCTCCATACTGTATATCTCAGGCTCCATACTGTATATCTCATCTCCCTGGTGTTAAACCTCAGGCTCCATACTGTATATCTCATCTCCCTGGTGTTAAACCTCCTCAGGCTCCATACTGTATATCTCATCTCCCTGGTGTTAAACCTCAGGCTCTATACTGTATATCTCATCTCCCTGGTGTTAAACCTCCTCAGGCTCTATACTGTATATCTCATCTCCCTGGTGTTAAACCTCCTCAGGCTCCATACTGTATATCTCATCTCCCTGGTGTTAAACCTCCTCAGGCTCCATACTGTATATCTCATCTCCCTGGTGTTAAACCTCCTCAGGCTCCATACTGTATATCTCATCTCCCTGGTGTTAAACCTCTCAGGCTCCATACTGTATATCTCATCTCCCTGGTGTTAAAACCTATACTGTATATCTCATCTCCCTGGTGCTCTATACTGTATATCTCATCTCCCTGGTGTTAAACCTCCTCAGGCTCCATACTGTATATCTCATCTCCCTGGTGTTAAACCCTCAGGCTCCATACTGTATATCTCATCTCCCTGGTGTTAAACCTCCTCAGGCTCCATACTGTATATCTCATCTCCCTGGTGTTAAACCTCCTCAGGCTCCATACTGTATATCTCATCTCCCTGGTGTTAAACCTCCTCAGGCTCCATACTGTATATCTCATCTCCCTGGTGCTCAGGCCATACTGTATATCTCATCTCCCTGGTGTTAAACCTCCTCAGGCTCCATACTGTATATCTCATCTCCCTGGTGTTAAACCTCTGTATATCTCAGGCTCAGGCCATACTGTATATCTCATCTCCCTGGTGTTAAACATCTCCCTGGTGTTAAACTCAGGCTCCATACTGTATATCTCATCTCCCTGGTGTTAAACCTCTGTATATCTCAGGCTCTATACTGTATATCTCATCTCCCTGGTGTTAAACCTCCTCAGGCTCCATACTGTATATCTCATCTCCCTGGTGTTAAACCTCCTCAGGCTCTATACTGTATATCTCATCTCCCTGGTGTTAAACCTCCTCAGGCTCTATACTGTATATCTCATCTCCCTGGTGTTAAACCTCAGGCTCCATACTGTATATCTCATCTCCCTGGTGTTAAAAGGCTCTATACTGTATATCTCATCTCCCTGGTGTTAAACCTCCTCAGGCTCCATACTGTATATCTCATCTCCCTGGTGTTAAACCTCCTCAGGCTCTATACTGTATATCTCATCTCCCTGGTGTTAAACCTCCACAGGCTCTATACTGTATATCTCATCTCCCTGGTGTTAAACCTCCACAGGCTCTATACTGTATATCTCATCTCCCTGGTGTTAAACCTCCTCAGGCTCTATACTGTATATCTCATCTCCCTGGTGTTAAACCTCCACAGGCTCTATACTGTATATCTCATCTCCCTGGTGTTAAACCTCCACAGGTTCTATACTGTATATCTCATCTCCCTGGTGTTAAACCTCCTCAGGCTCTATACTGTATATCTCACCTCCCTGGTGTTAAACCTCATCAGGCTCCATACTGTATATCTCATCTCCCTGGTGTTAAACCTCACCAGGCTCCATACTGTATATCTCATCTCCCTGGTGTTAAACCTCATCAGGCTCCATACTGTATATCTCATCTCCCTGGTGTTAAACCTCCTCAGGCTCCATAGGCTCATACTGTATATCTCATCATCTCCCTGGTGTTAAACCTCCTCAGGCTCCATACTGTATATCTCATCTCCCTGGTGTTAAATCTCAGGCTCTATACTGTATATCTCATCTCCCTGGTGCTCAGGCTCCATACTGTATATCTCATCTCCCTGGTGTTAAACCTCAGGCTCTATACTGTATATCTCATCTCCCTGGTGTTAAACCTCAGGCTCTATACTGTATATCTCATCTCCCTGGTGTTAAACCTCAGGCTCTATACTGTATATCTCATCTCCCTGGTGTTAAACCTCCTCTATACTGTATATCTCATCTCCCTGGTGTTAAACCTCAGGCTCTATACTGTATATCTCATCTCCCTGGTGTTAAACCTCAGGCTCCATACTGTATATCTCATCTCCCTGGTGTTAAACCTCCTCAGGCTCCATACTGTATATCTCATCTCCCTGGTGTTAAACCTCCTCAGGCTCCATACTGTATATCTCATCTCCCTGGTGTTAAACCTCCTCAGGCTCCATACTGTATATCTCATCTCCCTGGTGTTAAACCTCCGCAGGCTCTATACTGTATATCTCATCTCCCTGGTGTTAAACCTCCTCAGGCTCTATACTGTATATCTCATCTCCCTGGTGTTAAACCTCCTCAGGCTCTATACTGTATATCTCATCTCCCTGGTGTTAAACCTCATCAGGCTCCATACTGTATATCTCATCTCCCTGGTGTTAAACCTCCTCAGGCTCTATACTGTATATCTCATCTCCCTGGTGTTAAACCTCCTCAGGCTCTATACTGTATATCTCATCTCCCTGGTGTTAAACCTCAGGCCCCATACTGTATATCTCATCTCCCTGGTGTTAAACCTCACCAGGCTCTATACTGTATATCTCATCTCCCTGGTGTTAAACCTCCTCAGGCTCTATACTGTATATCTCATCTCCCTGGTGTTAAACCTCAGGCTCCATACTGTATATCTCATCTCCCTGGTGTTAAACCTCAGGCTCCATACTGTATATCTCATCTCCCTGGTGTTAAACCTCCTCAGGCTCCATACTGTATATCTCATCTCCCTGGTGTTAAACCTCAGGCTCCATACTGTATATCTCATCTCCCTGGTGTTAAACCTCCTCAGGCTCCATACTGTATATCTCATCTCCCTGGTGTTAAACCTCCTCAGGCTCCATACTGTATATCTCATCTCCCTGGTGTTAAACCTCCACAGGCTCCATACTGTATATCTCATCTCCCTGGTGTTAAACCTCCTCAGGCTGGATATATCAGTTGTATCTATCTAAACATCCGTAAATCCAAAAGCTCAGTCCAAAATGCCAGCTTGTTCACTATATCTGAAAGGTTGCAAGTTCAAATCCCCGAGCTGACAAGGTACAAATCTGTCGTTCTGCCCCTGAACAGGCAGTTAACCCCACTGTTCCTAGACCAGTTAACCCAAGGTAAACAATGTTTTTTTTAGCCCCTATGGTCCCTAAGCATCTGTAAATCCAAGGCTCAGTCCAAAATGCCAGCCTGTTCACTATATAGGCCGAGTGCATTACTTTAGACCCAAGCCCCTATGGACCCTAAGGCAAACGCAGTGTACTATCTATATATGGAATAGGGTGTCATTTGGGACACATCCTCAGGATAGATATCCCTGACCTTTTCCCTCGGACCTCTCAGAGCATCATAATAGTCTCCAGACTGCTGTTTTGCCTGGTCCCGTCGTTCTCCAGACAGGTTGTTAGAGATAAATAAGGTGAGTCTATTACAGTGAACAGGATTGACAGCTGGGTGTAGAGGGGTGGGTCATACAAGACACTACAAGCTCTGGAGGACAAAATGAACTGAAACAGCCCGTTGTTCTCCCTCTCTCTCCCTCTCCACCTCAAAAGACCCTCCAGTCCAACTTGTTCCAAATAAGGTGAAGGAATATACGATATGTGTGACGCTGGGACGAAGAGAAGGAAGTGGAATGAGACAGTACAGTATACAGTGGGGCAAAAAAGTATTTAGTCAGCGACCAATTGTGCAAGTTCTCCCACTTAAAAAGATGAGAGAGGCCTGTAATTTTCATCATAGGTACACTTCAACTATGACAGACAAAATTAGGGAAAAATATCCAGAAAATCACATTGTAGGATTTTTTAAATGATTTTATTTGCAAATTATGGTGGAAAATAAGTATTTGGTCACCTACAAACAAGCAAGATTTCTGGCTCTCACAGACCTGTAACTTCTTCTTTAAGAGTCTCCTCTGTACTCCACTCGTTACCTGCATTAATGGCACCTGTTTGAACTTGTTATCAGTATAAAAGACACCTGTCCACAACCTCAAACAGTCACACTTCAAACTCCACTATGGCCAAGACCAAAGAGCTGTCAAAGGACACCAGAAGCAAAATTATAGACCTGCACCAGGCTGGGAAGACTGAATCTGCAATAGGTAAGAAGCTTGGTTTGAAGAAATCAACTGTGGGAGAAATTATTAGGAAATGGAAGACATACAAGACCACTGATAATCTCCCTCGATCTGGGGCTCCACGCAAGATCTCACCCCGTGGGGTCAAAATGATCACAAGAACGGTGAGCAAAAATCCCAGAACCACATGGGGGGACCTAGTGAATGACCTGCAGAGAGCTGGGACCAAAGTAACAAAGCCTATCATCAGTAACACACTACGCCGCCAGGGACTCAAATCCTGCAGTGCCAGACGTGTCCCCCTGCTTAAGCCAGTACATGTCCAGGCCCGTCTGAAGTTTGCTAGAGAGCATTTGGATGATCCAGAAGAAGATTGGTAGATTGTCATATGGTCAGATGAAACCAAAATATAACTTTTTGGTGAAAACTCAACTCGTCATGTTTGGAGGACAAAGAATGCGGAGTTGCATCCAAAGAACACCATACCTACAGTGACGCATGGGGGTGGAAACATCATGCTTTGGGGCTGTTTGTCACGTTCTGACCATCGTTCGTGTGTGTTTTCCTTGTTTTAGCGTTGGTCAGGACGTGAGCTGGGTGGGCATTCTATATTGTGTGTCTGGTTTGTCTATTTCTATGTGTGGCCTGATATGGTTCTCAATCAGAGGCAGGTGTTAGTGATTGTCTCTGATTGGGAACCATATTTATGTGGGTGATTGTTCCTGTCTTTGTGTTTGTGGCACCAGATAGGACTGTTTCGGTTTTTCACGTTTCTTGTTTTGTAGATTGTTGTATTTTCATCTTTATTAAAGATGTACAAAACTAACCATGCTGTATTTTGGTCTGCCTCTCTTTCACCAGAAGAAAACCGTTACACTGTTTTTCTGCAAAGGGACCAGGACAACTGATCTACATAAGGGGAAGGAACAATACAGTATATAACCTCTACATAAGGAGAAGGAACAATACAGTATATAACCTCTACATAAGGGGAAGGAACAATACAGTATATAACCTCTACATAAGGTGAAGGAACAATACAGTATATAACCTCTACATAAGGGGAAGGAACAATACAGTATATAACCTCTACATAAGGGGAAGGAACAATACAGTATATAACCTCTACATAAGGAGAAGGAACAATACAGTATATAACCTCTACATAAGGGGAAGGAACAATACAGTATATAACCTCTACATAAGGGGAAGGAACAATACACTATATAACCTCTACATAAGGGGAAGGAACAATACAGTATATAACCTCTACATAAGGGGAAGGAACAATACAGTATATAACCTCTACATAAGGAGAAGGAACAATACAGTATATAACCTCTACATAAGGGGAAGGAACAATACAGTATATAACCTCTACATAAGGGGAAGGAACAATACACTATATAACCTCTACATAAGGAGAAGGAACAATACAGTATATAACCTCTACATAAGGGGAAGGAACAATACAGTATATAACCTCTACATAAGGGGAAGGAACAATACACTATATAACCTCTACATAAGGGGAAGGAACAATACAGTATATAACCTCTACATAAGGGGAAGGAACAATACAGTATATAACCTCTACATAAGGAGAAGGAACAATACAGTATATAACCTCTACATAAGGGGAAGGAACAATACAGTATATAACCTCTACATAAGGGAAGGAACAATACACTATATAACCTCTACATAAGGGGAAGGAACAATACAGTATATAACCTCTACATAAGGGGAAGGAACAATACAGTATATAACCTCTACATAAGGGGAAGGAACAATACAGTATATAACCTCTATATAAGGTGAAGGAACAATACAGTATATAACCTCTACATAAGGGGAAGGAACAATACAGTATATAACCTCTACATAAGGGGAAGGAACAATACAGTATATAACCTCTACATAAGGGGAAGGAACAATACAGTATATAACCTCTACATAAGGGGAAGGAACAATACACTATATAACCTCTACATAAGGGGAAGGAACAATACAGTATATAACTACATAAGGTGAAGGAACAATACACTATATAACTACATAAGGTGAAGGAACAATACAGTATATAACCTCTACATAAAGGGAAGGAACAATACAGTATATAACCTCTACATAAAGGGAAGGAACAATACAGTATATAACCTCTACATAAGGGGAAGGAAAAATACACTATATAACCTCTACATAAAGGGAAGGAACAATACAGTATATAACCTCTACATAAAGGGAAGGAACAATACAGTATATAACCTCTACATAAGGAGAATGAACAATACAGTATATAACCTCTACATAAGGGGAAGGAACAATACAGTATATAACCTCTACATAAGGGGAAGGAACAATACACTATATAACCTCTACATAAAGGGAAGGAACAATACAGTATATAACCTCTACATAAAGGGAAGGAACAATACAGTATATAACCTCTACATAAGGGGAAGGAACAATACACTATATAACCTCTACATAAAGGGAAGGAACAATACAGTATATAACCTCTACATAAAGGGAAGGAACAATACAGTATATAACCTCTACATAAGGGGAATGAACAATACAGTATATAACCTCTACATAAGGGGAAGGAACAATACAGTATATAACCTCTACATAAAGGGAAGGAACAATACAGTATATAACCTCTACATAAGGGGAAGGAACAATACAGTGTATAACCTCTACATAAGGGGAAGGAACAATACAGTATATAACCTCTACATAAGGGGAAGGAACAATACAGTGTATAACCTCTACATAAGGGGAAGGAACAATACAGTATATAACCTCTACACAAGGGGAAGGAACAATACAGTATATAACCTCTACACAAGGGGAAGGAACAATACAGTATATAACCTCTACACAAGGGGAAGGAACAATACAGTATATAACCTCTACACAAGGGGAAGGAACAATACAGTATATAACATCTACATAAGGGGAAGGAACAATACAGTATATAACCTCTACATAAGGGGAAGGAACAATACAGTATATAACCTCTATATAAGGAGAAGGAACAATACAGTATATAACCTCTACATAAGGGGAAGGAACAATACAGTATATAACTACATAAGGTGAAGGAACAATACAGTATATAACCTCTACATAAGGGGAAGGAACAATACAGTATATAACCTCTACATAAGGTGAAGGAACAATACAGTATATAACCTCTACATAAGGGGAAGGAACAATACACTATATAACCTCTACATAAGGTGAAGGGACAATACAGTATATAACCTCTACATAAGGGGAAGGAACAATACAGTATATAACCTCTACATAAGGGGAAGGAACAATACACTATATAACCTCTACATAAGGGGAAGGAACAATACAGTATATAACCTCTACATAAGGAGAAGGAACAATACAGTATATAACCTCTACATAAAGGGAAGGAACAATACAGTATATAACCTCTACATAAGGGGAAGGAACAATACAGTATATAACCTCTACATAAAGGGAAGGAACAATACAGTATATAACCTCTACATAAGGGGAAGGAACAATACAGTATATAACCTCTACATAAGGTGAAGGAACAATACAGTATATAACCTCTACATAAGGGGAAGGAACAATACAGTATATAACCTCTACTTAAGGGGAAGGAACATACTGGATATAGGACACAGGGGGAGTAAATTCAATTTATTTCAATTTCTGTTTTATTCAATAATGCCAACATCTGAAAACAGGGCGCACACTCACACACACACACACACACACACACACACACACACACACACACACACACACACACACACACACACACACTGTAGTTCACCGTGATTAATCAGAGAGATGGCCATTAGTCAGTACACTCCACCGTATCCCTGAAGAACAACTCTCTTCACACTTGGACTGTGTAACGTCTGTCTTGAGAAGAAGGAGAGGACCAAAGCACAGCGTGGTTAGTGTTCATCTTTTTTTAATGAATCTGAACACTTCAAAAAACAACAAGTCTGGTGCAAACACACAAAGACTGAAAACAACCACCCACCAAACACACAGGAAAACAGGCTTCCTAAATATGGTTCTCAAACAGGAACAATGATTGACAGCTGCCTCTGATTGAGAACCATACCAGGCCAAACACAGAAATAGAAAAATATAGAAAAACTAACATAGACAACCCACCCAACTCACGCCCTGACCATACTAAAACAAAAGACAAAACAAAGGAACTAAGGTCAGAACGTGACAGAATGTCCTTACCAGTGATGGGATTGAGAGAAAAGGGCCCTATAATGTGGCCAATTAGGAGCCAGAGGAAGAGCAGCTTCTGTCGAAATAGTTTGCATTGCCTGACCTTGACTCCTGACCTTGACCCCCTTGACCCCTGACCTTGACCCCTGACCTTGACATTGGAGGGATAACTGACCTCGCAGTGACAGGTTGTACTTGGTAGTTTATTTAAGATCCCCCCCAGCAGCTTCTCTTCCTGGGTTACAACACAAAACACGAAACATGAGACATCGTACAGAACATTAACAGACAAGAACAGCTCAAGGACAGAACGATATTGATTTCAAAGAAAAGGCGTAATTAGTCTACATATCAATAAACACAAAGTATCTATGTCAAGTAGGGGAGTGGAAGAGTCAGGCAGCTAATCCATGAGGTGGTAGGAGCTTATAGGCCTGTGTTTTGTCAGTCAGATACATATTCATTGTTGCTCCTGGACCAATGCTAATGTATAGATTCTATAGAATGTTGTTACTGCTGGTGCTGAACTGTAAAGATCTGATGAGATTCTATAGAATGTTGTTACTGCTAAACTGTAAAGATCTGATGAGATTCTATAGAATGTTGTTACTACTAAACTGTAAAGATCTGATGAGATTCTATAGAATGTTGTTACTACTAAACTGTAAAGATCTGATGAGATTCTATAGAATGTTGTTACTGCTGAACTGTAAAGATCTGATGAGATTCTAAAGAATGTTGTTACTACTAAACTGTAAAGATCTGATGAGATTCTATAGAATGTTGTTACTACTAAACTGTAAAGATCTGATGAGATTCTATAGAATGTTGTTACTGCTGAACTGTAAAGATCTGATGAGATTCTAAAGAATGTTGTTACTGCTAAACTGTAAAGATCTGATGAGATTCTATAGAATGTTGTTACTGCTAAACTGTAAAGATCTGATGAGATTCTAAAGAATGTTGTTACTGCTAAACTGTAAAGATCTGATGAGATTCTATAGAATGTTGTTACTGCTGGTACTAAACTGTAAAGATCTGATGAGATTCTATAGAATGTTGTTACTGCTGAACTGTAAAGATCTGATGAGATTCTATAGAATGTTGTTACTGCTAAACTGTAAAGATCTGATGAGATTCTATAGAATGTTGTTACTGCTAAACTGTAAAGATCTGATGAGATTCTATAGAATGTTGTTACTGCTGGTACTAAACTGTAAAGATCTGATGAGATTCTATAGAATGTTGTTACTGCTGGTGCTGAACTGTAAAGATCTGATGAGATTCTATAGAATGTTGTTACTGCTAAACTGTAAAGATCTGATGAGATTCTATAGAATGTTGTTACTGCTAAACTGTAAAGATCTGATGAAATTCTATGAATCCAACTCTTTTCTAAATACAACCTTACTGGAACGTTAGAGTAATGTGCAAACATAATTGAGAATTCAGTTTTATGTGTATGTGTATGTGAGTGTGAGTGTGAGTGTGAGTGTGTGTGTGTGTGTGTGTGTGTGTGTGTGTGTGTGTGTGTGTGTGTGTGTGTGTGTGTGTGTGTGTGTAGTCTATAATTAAACACCACTGCATGCTGTGTGTAGTGGAGCTGGTTCTTCAGGATATAAAAGACATTTCTCAGAAAACATGTCAATCAAAGCTTGTATTATTATTTTTTTACTGAGTGAGTTTTCTACTTCAGGCATCATATCGGGGGCTGTACTTTTCTATTCAACCCAGTAGTTCTGACAGTCTGCTCTCACCACAGTGATCAAAAGGACTATGTAAAGCACCAATGACTTCTTACCTCAAGATTTCCGTCAGCCAGGTTTAAATGTTGATACGCCTCAAGCCGTGTTGCTCGCAGCCAATCAGCTGATCAATAACAAGCCATCTGTCAGTCAGAGACAGGCTATGAGACAGTCATAGGCAGGATATGAGACAGTCAGAGACAGGATATGAGACCGTCAGAGACAGGATATGAGACAGTCAGAGACAGGATATGAGAGCTCTCAGCTCCAGTCTGTATCACAACTTATTTCCCTCAGCACTTAGTCATTGTAGTCATTTAGCAGACGCTCTTATCCAGAGAGACACTCAACTCACAACAGAAGCAAATCACCCTGCGTTTAGTGTCAATTACAAAGGAAACCACAGGCCGTTTGGCTTTCCATGTGAATACAATGGTCCTCCGACACAGATAAGTTAGCCTGGTCAAACTCCATGTCAATACATTGTTCCTGAGACACAGATAAGTTAGCCTGGTCAAACTCCATGTGAATACAATGTTCCTCAGACACAGATAAGTTAGCCTGGTCAAACTCCATGTGAATACAATGGTCCTCCGACACAGATAAGTTAGCCTGGTCAAACTCCATGTGAATACAATGTTGCTGAGACACAGATCTCTGTTGATCAGAGGACTTCCTGTATGACATCATCAGTCTGTTATAGGTACAATCTCTGTTGTAAGTCGCTCTGGATAAGAGCGTCTGCTAAATGACTTAAATGTAAATGTAAAATCAGAGGACTTCCTGTATGACATCATCAGTCTGTTATAGGTATGATCTGTGTTGATCTGTGTGTTAGAATGAATATGGGCAGTAGTGTTTACAACAGCCAGGCGACACAGTGAGACAGAGGGGTCCACATCCTGTGTAGTGTTTACAACAGCCAGGCGACACAGTGAGACAGAGGGGTCCATATCCTCTGTAGTGTTTACAACAGCCAGGCGACACAGTGAGACAGAGGGGTCCACATCCTCTGTAGTGTTTACAACAGCCAGGCGACACAGTGAGACAGAGGGGTCCACATCCTCTGTAGTGTTTACAACAGCCAGGCGACACAGTGAGACAGAGGGGTCCACATCCTCTGTAGTGTTTACAACAGCCAGGCGACACAGTGAGACAGAGGGGTCCACATCCTCTGTAGTGTTTACAACAGCCAGGCGACACAGTGAGACAGAGGGGTCCACATCCTCTGTAGTGTTTACAACAGCCAGGCGACACAGTGAGACAGAGGGGTCCACATCCTCTGTAGTGTTTACAACAGCCAGGCGACACAGTGAGACAGAGGGGTCCACATCCTCTGTAGTGTTTACAACAGCCAGGCGACACAGTGAGACAGAGGGGTCCACATCATCTGTAGTGTTTACAACACAAAGCTCTCACAAGAATAGTAAACCAACAGAATTTCAGAGAAGTGAGGACATTTTGCCAATCCTCACTTGTAAAAAGGCTATTTTAGGTTTACGGGTTAGGGAACATAGGATTTTGAATGGGTATTAATTGATGGTCCTCAAAAACTCATCGAGTATAGTAATGTGAGCGTGTCACAAAATTTGATTGATCCAGTCTATTTTAACCAAATGTTTCACAAGTAGAGTTCAGTACTGTACAGAACAGTAGAGTACAGTCAAGTAGATATGTTCAAATAAATAAAAAGAACCCTTCGAATCCTGTCCCAAAAGACAGCAACCTACAAGAAAAGTGTTACCTGGTGGGTAGGAGCCTTTAGAGGTGGCAGGTAGACAGCAGCCTACAAGAAAAGTGTTACCTGGTGGGTAGGAGCCTTTAGAGGTGGCAGGTAGACAGCAACCTACAAGAAAAGTGTTACCTGGTGGGTAGGAGCCTTTAGAGGTGGCAGGTAGACAGCAACCTACAAGAAAAGTGTTACCTGGTGGGTAGGAGCCTTTAGAGGTGGCAGGTAGACAGCAGGTAGATGATAGGTAGGTAGCCGGTAGACAGCAGGTAGACAGCAGGTAGACAGCAGGTAGACAGCAGGTAGACAGTAGGTAGGCAGCAGGTAGACAGCAGGTAGGCAGCCGGTAGACAGCAGGTAGACAGCAGGTCGACAGCAGGTCGACAGCAGGTAGACAGCAGGTAGGCAGTAGGTAGACAGCAGGTAGATAGCAGGTAGGCAGCAGGTAGACAGCAGGTAGACAGCAGCCTTTAGATGCAGGTAGACAGCAGGTAGACAGCGGGTATACAGCAGGTAGACAGCAGGTATACAGCAGGTAGACAGCAGGTAGACAACAGGTAGACAGCGGCCTTTAGATACAGGTAGACAGCAGGTAGACAGAAGGTAGACAGTAGGTAGACAGAAGGTAGACAGCAGGTAGACAGCAGGTAGACAGCAGGTAGACAGCAGGTAGACAGCAGGTAGGCAGTAGGTAGACAGCAGGTAGACAACAGCCTTTAGATACAGGTAGACAGTAGGTAGACAGCAGGTAGACAGTAGGTAGACAGCAGGTAGACAGCAGGTAGACAGAAGGTAGACAGCAGGTAGACAGTAGGTAGACAACAGATAGACAGGAGGTAGACAGCAGGTAGACAGCAGGTAGACAGCAGGTAGAGAGCAGGTAGACAGGAGGTAGAGAGCAGGTAGACAGGAGGTAGAGAGCAGGTAGACAGGAGGTAGACAGCAGGTAGACAGCAGGTAGACAGGAGGTAGACAGCAGGTAGAGAGCAGGTAGAGAGCAGGTAGAGAGCAGGTAGACCGCAGGTAGACAGCAGGTAGACAGCAGGTAGACAGCAGGTAGACAGCAGGTAGACGGCATCCTTTAGATGGGTTAAATAATAACAGTGTGCTACTCCAACGTTTGTCTCCATTCATTCAAAGTGTCAAAACTAAACTATAAAACTAATCCCAGCGATGGGAGGGAACTCATGATGTTGGGAGGCTGTGCTACGGCAGATCACGATGATCTAGTAATCCCAGCGATGGGAGGGAACTCGTAATGTTGGGAGGCTGTGCTACGGCAGATCACGATGATCTAGTAATCCCAGCGATGGGAGGGAACTCATGATGTTGGGAGGCTGTGCTACGGCAGATCACGATGATCTAGTAATCCCAGAGATGGGAGGGAACTCATGATGTTGGGAGGCTGTGCTACGGCAGATCACGATGATCTAGTAATCCCAGCGATGGGAGGGAACTCATGATGTTGGGAGGCTGTGCTACGGCAGATCACGATGATCTAGTAATCCCAGAGATGGGAGGGAACTCATGATGTTGGGAGGCTGTGCTACGGCAGATCACGATGATCTAGTAATCCCAGCGATGGGAGGGAACCCGTGATGTTGGGAGGCTGTGCTACGGCAGATCACGATGATCTAGTAATCCCAGCGATGGGAGGGAACCCGTGATGTTGGGAGGCTGTGCTACGGCAGATCACGATGATCTAGTAATCCATGAGAATACATGATGATAGTAGCCTTGGCCAAACCAAACTAGGAAGGGTACCTGACATCTGCCGACCTCATTCTCCTCTGGTCCCCCCGGGACGTTCATTACAGACGCTGCCCTACGTTATAAACCTAATGAATTATCTGACCTCTGGGACCCCCTGTCCATGGAGACGTCACGGTACTACGCCTTGATAAGAGCGTGAAGAGGGACGAAAGGTTAAGAAGTTCACAGGTTCAGCTACGAGGCACTGTGGAGCGGACAAAAGAGTGTGTGTGTGTGTGTGTGTGTGTGTGTGTGTGTGTGTGTGTGTGTGTGTGTGTGTGTGTGTGTGTGTGTGTGTGTGTGTGTGTGTGTGAGACAAGCAGACAGACAAACAGAACAGTAACCGTGCTAACTAGCTTGTTGTTGTAACATGAATCAGATAAACATAACATCTTGTTTCATTAACAGAGATCCACACTGACCCTCAGATAAACTGAACATCTTGTTTCATTAACAGAGATCCACACTGACCCTCAGATAAACAGAACATCTTGTTTCATTAACAGAGATCCACACTGACCCTCAGATAAACATAACATCTTGTTCCATTAACAGAGATCCACACTGACCCTCAGATAAACATAACATCTTGTTTCATTAACAGAGACCCACACTGACCCTCAGATAAACAGAACATCTTGTTACATTAACAGAGATCAACACTGACCCTCAAAATGTTCTGTTTATCTGAGGGTCAGAGCAGGGAAAATTCTCAGCAACAAAAGAGCGATCAAATTAAGGTCCTACATGTGTAGGACAGAACACAGCACACTCTGACTCCCGTTGAGGTGGGTTCCTCTTCGCTGAGGGGTTTTCGGGGGAGAACACACTAAAAACACCTAGGACACAGAGGACAGCCCCTGTAAGAGCTGTTGGTTGATGCAATTCACAGATCTGTTCCACTGCAACAGCCTGCACACTGTTTTGACTCGTGATGTAGAGCACTGGGGGGCCCTGGGCCCAGATCGACTTGACATGATGGTACAGAACACTTCACCTCAATTTAAAATGGTACGACCCCCTGAGGATGCAGTTCAAATGCCAACCTATTCCATATGTAGTAGACAACTGTCTCACAGCCTCAGGGTGAACTGTCTCACAGCCTCAGGGTGAACTGTCTCACATCCACAGGGTGGACTGTCTCACATCTACAGGGTGAACTGTCTCACAGCCACAGGGTGAACTGTCTCACAGCCTCAGGGTGAACTGTCTCACAGCCTCAGGGTGAATTGTCTCACATCTACAGGGTGAACTGTCTCACAGCCTCAGGGTGAACTGTCTCACAGCCACAGGGTGAACTGTCTCACAGCCTCAGGGTGAACTGTCTCACAGCCACAGGGTGAACTGTCTCACAGCCACAGGGTGAACTGTCTCACAGCCTCAGGGTGAACTGTCTCACATCCACAGGGTGAACTGTCTCACAGCCACAGGGTGAACTGTCTCACAGCCACAGGGTGAACTGTCTCACAGCCTCAGGGTGAACTGTCTCACAGCCTCAGGGTGAACTGTCTCACAGCCTCAGGGTGAACTGTCTCACAGCCACAGGGTGAACTGTCTCACAGCCACAGGGTGAACTGTCTCACATCTACAGGGTGAACTGTCTCACAGCCTCAGGGTGAACTGTCTCACATCTACAGGGTGAACTGTCTCACAGCCACAGGGTGAACTGTCTCACAGCCTCAGGGTGAACTGTCTCACAGCCTCAGGGTGAACTGTCTCACATCCACAGGGTGAACTGTCTCACAGCCTCAGGGTGAACTGTCTCACATCTACAGGGTGAACTGTCTCACAGCCTCAGGGTGAATCCCTCAGAATACTGTCCTAGACAACTGTCTACAAACTGCATATTTATAGACCACGTGAATAAGGTGTCAACAGTAAACACAAACAGTAAACACAAACAGTAAACAAACTGCATATTTATAGACCACGTGAATAAGGTGTCAACAGTAAACACAAACAGTAAACACAAACAGTAAACAAACTGCATATTTATAGACCACGTGAATAAGGTGTCAACAGTAAACACAAACAGTAAACACAAACAGTAAACAAACTGCATATTTATAGACCACGTGAATAAGGTGTCAACAGTAAACACAAACAGTAAACACAAACAGTAAACAAACTGCATATTTATAGACCACGTGAATAAGGTGTCAACAGTAAACACAAACAGTAAATAAACTGCATATTTATAGACCTTGTGAATAAGGTGTCAACAGTAAACACAAACAGTAAACACAAACAGTAAACAAACTGCATATTTATAGACCACGTGAATAAGGTGTCAACAGTAAACACAAACAGTAAACACACTGCATATTTATAGACCTTGAGAATAAGGTGTCAACAGTAAACACAAACAGTAAACACACTGCATATTTATAGACCTTGTGAATAAGGTGTCAACAGTAAACACAAACAGTAAACACACTGCATATTTATAGACCTTGAGAATAAGGTGTCAACAGTAAACACAAACAGTAAACACACTGCATAGTTATAGACCTTGAGAATAAGGTGTCAACAGTAAACACAACAGTCAACACATATAGACCACGCGAATAAGGTGTCAACAGTAAACACAAACGGTAAACAAACTGCATATATATAGACCTTGTAAATAAGGTGGAACCTGGAGTCACCATGGAAACGACAGAGACAAAAACTGAATAGGCCGAGCTAGAGCATGGTGTGTGTGTGTGTGTGTGTGTGTGTGTGTGTGTGTGTGTGTGTGTGTGTGTGTGCGTGCGTGCGTGTGTGTATATGTGTGTGTGTGTGTGTGTGTGTGTGTGTGTGTGTGTGTGTGTGTGTGCGTGCGTGCGTGCGTGCGTGCGTGCGTGCGTGCGTGTGTATATGTGTGCGTGCGTGCGTGTGTATATGTGTGCGTTCGTGTGTGTGTGTGTGTGTGTGTGTGTGTGTGTGTGTGTGTGTGTGTGTGTGTGTGTGTGTGTGCGTGCGTGCGTGCGTGTGAGAGAGAGAGAGAGAGAGAGTCCTCGAGGTTAAGTTTACAGTGTTTATTGTAACAACCTTACACCTTGAGACCTGTTGGGTTTCACGGCTGAGTTCACTCTCCCGACAGTCCAAGGAACCCAGGGGCCCTTCATGAATATCAACATGGTCTCAGCCATCTGTGTACCACATCTCATATACATCGATACCGTCGGCGCCGTGACGCTGAAGTAAGAGCCCCGGACAATGACAGGCTGCTCAGTGTAACGGATGTGAAACGGCTAGCTTAGTTAGCGGTGGTTCGCGCTAAATAGCCTTTCAATCGGTGACGTCACTTGCTCTGAGACCTTGAAGTAGTTGTTCCCCCTTTGCTCTGCGAGGAGCGTGGAGCGATGGGTAACGATGCTTCGTGGGTGACTGTTGTTGATGTGTGCAGAGGGTCGCGCCCGGGTATGGCCGAGGGTCGCGCCCGGGTATGGGCGAGGGTCGCGCCCGGGAATGGGCGAGGGTCGCGCCCGGGAATGGGCGAGGGTCGCGCCCGGGAATGGGCGAGGGTCGTGCCCGGGTATGGGCGAGGGGACGGTCTAAAGTTATACTGTTACATCAGCACCACTCGATACTAATCTGTCTCTCCCAGCTCCAGCGTGGCTGACGGCCCAAACTGTACATGTGACATCCGCTACAGAGTGTAGAAAAACAGACCCTGTATTCCCCCTGACCTCTGAGCTGGTTTAGAGAGAGAGAGATGGCCCTCCTCCAGCCTAGAGAATCACCTCCCCCCCGCCAGACCCCCCCTAAGCCGGACCTCTGAGTTGGTTTAGAGAGAGAGAGATGGCCCTCCTCCAGCCTAGAGAATCACCTCCCCCCCGCCAGCCCCCCCCTAAGCAGGACCTCTGAGTTGGTTTAGAGAGAGAGAGATGGCCCTCCTCCAGCCTAGAGAATCAACCCCCCCCCCACTGTGTCTGTCAGTGAGTCAGTCAGAGGCCAAAGGCTCTTAGTGCCGGAGGTACCAGAGCTGCTAGGAGATGAAGGGATGAGGAGATGAAGCTTCCACTGGCTCTGATTTAGACTGGTGGTCCCACACATCTGTTTGGGCTTTATAGACAACTCCTATGGTGGTTGTAAGAGGCATACCAAGCTAGCTCTGTTTGACTGGCCCCAGGCCTGTTCTTAGCACCAGGACCACCAAGCTAGCTCTGTTTGACTGGTCCCAGGCCTGTTCTTAGCACCAGCACCACCAAGCTAGCTCTGTTTGACTGGCACCAGGCCTGTTCTTAGCACCAGGACCACCAGGCTAGCTCTGACTGACTGACCCCAGGCCTGTTCTTAGCACCAGGACCACCAGGCTAGCTCTGACTGACCCCAGGCCTGTTCTTAGCACCAGGACCACCAGGCTAGCTCTGACTGACTGGCCCCAGGCCTGTTCTTAGCACCAGGACCACCAGGCTAGTTCTGACTGACTGACCCCAGGCCTGTTCTTAACAGGCTTTCTGATGGCAGGGGGCAATAAGCCACACAGCATGACCACACATTAACATAGGATGAGTAAAGCTTTACAGTGGCTCCTACTGACCTCAGGCCTGTTCTTAGCACCAGGACCACCAGGCTAGCGGTGACTGACTGACCCCAGGCCTGTTCTTAGCACCAGGACCACCAGGCTAGCTCTGACTGACTGACCCCAGGCCTGTTCATAGCACCAGGACCACCAGGCTAGCTCTGACTGACTGACCCCAGGCCTGTTCTTAGCACCAGGACCACCAGGCTAGCTCTGACTGACTGGCCCCAGGCCTGTTCTTAGCACCAGGACCACCAGGCTAGCGGTGACTGACTGACCCAAGGCCTGTTCTTAGCACCAGGACCACCAGGCTAGCTCTGTTTGACTGACCCCAGGCCTGTTCTTAGCACCAGGACCACCAGGCTAGCTCTGTTTGACTGACCCCAGGCCTGTTCTTAGCACCAGGACCACCAGGCTAGCTCTGACTGACCCCAGGCCTGTTCTTAGCACCAGGACCACCAGGCTAGCGGTGACTGACTGACCTCAGGCCTGTTCTTAGCACCAGGACCACCAGGCTAGCTCTGACTGACTGACCCCAGGCCTGTTCTTAGCACCAGGACCACCAGGCTAGTTCTGACTGACTGACCCCAGGCCTGTTCTTAGCACCAGGACCACCAGGCTAGCTCTGACTGACTGACCCCAGGCCTGTTCTTAGCACCAGGACCACCAGGCTAGCGGTGACTGACTGACCCCAGGCCTGTTCTTAGCACCAGGACCACCAGGCTAGTTCTGACTGACTGACCCCAGGCCTGTTCTTAGCACCAGGACCACCAGGCTAGCTCTGACTGACTGACCCCAGGCCTGTTCTTAGCACCAGGACCACCAGGCTAGCGGTGACTGACTGACCCCAGGCCTGTTCTTAGCACCAGGACCACCAGGCTCGTTCTGACTGACTGACCCCAGGCCTGTTCTTAGCACCAGGACCACCAGGCTAGTTCTGACTGACTGACCCCAGGCCTGTTCTTAGCACCAGGACCACCAGGCTAGTTCTGACTGACTGACCACAGGCCTGTTATTAGCACCAGGACCACCAGGCTAGCTCTGTTTGACTGGCCCCAGGCCTGTTCTTAGCACCAGGACCACCAGGCTAGCGGTGACTGACTGACCCCAGGCCTGTTCTTAGCACCAGGACCACCAGGCTCGTTCTGACTGACTGACCCCAGGCCTGTTCTTAGCACCAGGACCACCAGGCTAGCGGTGACTGACTGACCCCAGGCCTGTTCTTAGCACCAGGACCACCAGGCTCGTTCTGACTGACTGACCCCAGGCCTGTTCTTAGCACCAGGACCACCAGGCTAGTTCTGACTGACTGACCCCAGGCCTGTTCTTAGCACCAGGACCACCAGGCTAGCTCTGACTGACTGACCAGGCCTGTTATTAGCACCAGGACCACCAGGCTAGCGGTGACTGACTGACCCCAGGCCTGTTCTTAGCACCAGGACCACCAGGCTCGTTCTGACTGACTGACCCCAGGCCTGTTCTTAGCACCAGGACCACCAGGCTAGCTCTGTTTGACTGGCCCCAGGCCTGTTCTTAGCACCAGGACCACCAGGCTAGTTCTGACTGACTGACCCCAGGCCTGTTCTTAGCACCAGGACCACCAGGCTAGTTCTGACTGACTGACCCCAGGCCTGTTATTAGCACCAGGACCACCAGGCTAGCGGTGACTGACTGACCCCAGGCCTGTTCTTAGCACCAGGACCACCAGGCTCGTTCTGACTGACTGACCCCAGGCCTGTTCTTAGCACCAGGACCACCAGGCTAGCTCTGTTTGACTGGCCCCAGGCCTGTTCTTAGCACCAGGACCACCAGGCTAGCGGTGACTGACTGGCCCCAGGCCTGTTCTTAGCACCAGGACCACCAGGCTAGCTCTGTTTGACTGGCCCCAGGCCTGTTCTTAGCACCAGGACCACCAGGCTAGCGGTGACTGACTGACCCCAGGCCTGTTCTTAGCACCAGGACCACCAGGCTAGCTCTGACTGACCCCAGGCCTGTTCTTAGCACCAGGACCACCAGGCTCGTTCTGACTGACTGACCCCAGGCCTGTTCTTAGCACCAGGACCACCAGGCTAGTTCTGACTGACTGACCCAAGGCCTGTTCTTAGCACCAGGACCACCAGGCTAGTTCTGACTGACTGACCCCAGGCCTGTTCTTAGCACCAGGACCACCAGGCTAGCTCTGACTGACTGACCCCAGGCCTGTTATTAGCACCAGGACCACCAGGCTAGCTCTGTTTGACTGGCCCCAGGCCTGTTCTTAGCACCAGGACCACCAGGCTAGCTCTGACTGACCCCAGGCCTGTTCTTAGCACCAGGACCACCAGGCTAGCTCTGACTGACTGACCTCAGTCCTGTTCTTAGCACCAGGACCACCAGGCTAGCTCTGTTTGACTGGCCCCAGGCCTGTTCTTAGCACCAGGACCACCAGGCTAGCTCTGTTTGACTGGCCCCAGGCCTGTTCTTAGCACCAGGACCACCAGGCTAGTTCTGACTGACTGACCTCAGGCCTGTTCTTAGCACCAGGACCACCAGGCTAGCTCTGACTGACTGACCTCAGTCCTGTTCTTAGCACCAGGACCACCAGGCTAGCTCTGTTTGACTGGCCCCAGGCCTGTTCTTAGCACCAGGACCACCAGGCTAGTTCTGACTGACTGACCCCAGGCCTGTTCTTAGCACCAGGACCACCAGGCTAGCTCTGACTGACTGACCCCAGGCCTGTTCTTAGCACCAGGACCACCAGGCTAGCTCTGTTTGACTGGCCCCAGGCCTGTTCTTAGCACCAGGACCACCAGGCTAGCTCTGACTGACCCCAGGCCTGTTCTTAGCACCAGGACCACCAGGCTAGCTCTGACTGACTGACCTCAGTCCTGTTCTTAGCACCAGGACCACCAGGCTAGCTCTGTTTGACTGGCCCCAGGCCTGTTCTTAGCACCAGGACCACCAGGCTAGCTCTGTTTGACTGGCCCCAGGCCTGTTCTTAGCACCAGGACCACCAGGCTAGTTCTGACTGACTGACCTCAGGCCTGTTCTTAGCACCAGGACCACCAGGCTAGCTCTGACTGACCCCAGGCCTGTTCTTAGCACCAGGACCACCAGGCTAGCGGTGACTGACTGGCCCCAGGCCTGTTCTTAGCACCAGGACCACCAGGCTAGTTCTGACTGACTGACCCCAGGCCTGTTCTTAGCACCAGGACCACCAGGCTAGTTCTGACTGACTGGCCCCAGGCCTGTTCTTAGCACCAGGACCACCAGGCTAGCGGTGACTGACTGACCCCAGGCCTGTTCTTAGCACCAGGACCATCAGGCTAGCGGTGACTGACTGACCCCAGGCCTGTTCTTAGCACCAGGACCACCAGGCTAGCTCTGACTGACCCCAGGCCTGTTATTAGCACCAGGACCACCAGGCTAGCGGTGACTGACTGACCCCAGGCCTGTTCTTAGCACCAGGACCACCAGGCTAGTTCTGACTGACTGACCCCAGGCCTGTTCTTAGCACCAGGACCACCAGGCTAGCGGTGACTGACTGACCCCAGGCCTGTTCTTAGCACCAGGACCACCAGGCTAGCTCTGACTGACCCCAGGCCTGTTATTAGCACCAGGACCACCAGGCTAGCGGTGACTGACTGACCCCAGGCCTGTTCTTAGCACCAGGACCACCAGGCTAGTTCTGACTGACTGACCCCAGGCCTGTTCTTAGCACCAGGACCACCAGGCTAGTTCTGACTGACTGACCCCAGGCCTGTTCTTAGCACCTGGACCACCAGGCTAGCGGTGACTGACTGACCCCAGGCCTGTTCTTAGCACCAGGACCACCAGGCTAGCGGTGACTGACCCCAGGCCTGTTCTTAGCACCAGGACCACCAGGCTAGCGGTGACTGACTGACCCCAGGCCTGTTCTTATCACCAGGACCACCAGGCTAGCTCTGACTGACTGACCCCAGGCCTGTTCTTATCAGGCTTTCTGAAGAGAGAAGCAGGGTAACAGACCACTCACACCATGGCCACTAAAAATAAACCCCAGAAGACGACAGAAGGTCAGGAAAGCTACATCATTACAACAGGACCCTTCACCCCCAGAGAGGGACCGGGCTGTGATTGGTCCATTACGATACAGCGCACGTCTGGTGTAAAGGCTGTGAGAGGTACTGAAGCGCCCAATGTCAGGAGACGGACTGGGAGAATGTTACGTGTCGAAAACAGTTTCCCAATCTGATTCATCTCAATCGTTCACACTGTCACCGTCTCACCGTTAACATCTTACTTTAAGAGTTCAACCTTCAAAAAAACCCGTCTCTTTCAGTGTGACATGCATGGAGTTGTGATGGAAAAGGTAACCTCCGAGTGTAGCTGTTTTCCAGCTAGTAGATTGAAAAGGTAGTGAAAGAGGAGCGTTGATACAGAATGACAGTATTGAAGATTGTTGGCTGTCAGATTACAGTCCACTTCAGGCTCCTAGAGACCAATCTCACAGGGTCAGATTACAGTCAGGCTCCTAGAGACCAGTCTCACAGGGTCAGATTACAGTCAGGCTCCTAGAGACCAGTCTCACAGGGTCAGATTACAGTCAGGGTCCTAGAGACCAGTCTCACAGGGTCAGATTACAGTCAGGGTCCTAGAGACCAGTCTCAAAGGGTCAGATTACAGTCCACTTCAGGCTCCTAGAGACCAGTCTCACAGGGTCAGATTACAGTCAGGCTCCTAGAGACCAGTCTCACAGGGTCAGATTACAGTCAGGCTCCTAGAGACCAGTCTCACAGGGTCAGATTACAGTCAGGCTCCTAGAGACCAGTCTCACAGGGTCAGATTACAGTCAGGCTCCTAGAGACCAGTCTCACAGTGTCAGATTACAGTCAGGCTCCTAGAGACCAGTCTCACAGGGTCAGATTACAGTCAGGCTCCTAGAGACCAGTCTCACAGGGTCAGATTACAGTCAGGCTCCTAGAGACCAGTCTCACAGTGTCAGATTACAGTCAGGCTCCTAGAGACCAGTCTCACAGGGTCAGATTACAGTCAGGCTCCTAGAGACCAGTCTCACAGGGTCAGATTACAGTCAGGCTCCTAGAGACCAGTCTCACAGGGTCAGATTACAGTCAGGCTCCTAGAGACCAGTCTCACAGTGTCAGATTACAGTCAGGCTCCTAGAGACCAATCTCACAGGGTCAGATTACAGTCAAGCTCCTAGAGACCAGTCTCACAGTGTCAGATTACAGTCAGGCTCCAAGAGACCAGTCTCACAGGGTCACATTACAGTCAGGCTCCTAGAGACCAATCTCACAGTGTCAGATTACAGTCAGGGTCCTAGAGACCAGTCTCACAGGGTCAGATTACAGTCAAGCTCCTAGAGACCAATCTCACAGTGTCAGATTACAGTCAGGCTCCAAGAGACCACAGGGTCAGATTACTGTCAGGCTCCTAGAGACCAGTCTCACAGTGTCAGATTACAGTCAGGCTCCAAGAGACCACAGGGTCAGATTACAGTCAGGGTCCTAGAGACCAGTCTCACAGGGTCAGATTACAGTCAGGGTCCTAGAGACCAGTCTCACAGGGTCAGATTACAGTCAGGCTCCTAGAGACCAATCTCACAGTGTCAGATTACAGTCAGGGTCCTAGAGACCAGTCTCACAGGGTCAGATTACAGTCAGGCTCCTAGAGACCAATCTCACAGTGTCATATTACAGTCAGGCTCCTAGAGACCAATCTCACAGTGTCATATTACAGTCAGGGTCCTAGAGACCAGTCTCACAGTGTCAGATTACAGTCAGGCTCCTAGAGACCAGTCTCACAGCGTCAGATTACAGTCAGGCTCCTAGAGACCAATCTCACAGTGTCAGATTACAGTCAGGGTCCTAGAGACCAGTCTCACAGGGTCAGATTACAGTCAAGCTCCTAGAGACCAGTCTCACAGGGTCAGATTACAGTCAGGCTCCTAGAGACCAGTCTCACAGTGTCAGATTACAGTCAGGCTCCTAGAGACCAGTCTCACAGTGTCAGATTACAGTCAGGCTCCTAGAGACCAGTCTCACAGGGTCAGATTACAGTCAGGCTCTTAGAGACCAGTCTCACAGTGTCAGATTACAGTCCACTTGAATAGGCAGAAGGTAAATAGTCAGACGCACTTGTTTTTAGAAGTGAATCAAGCGTCACACCAATTCATCTGTCATCTCCAATCCATTTCCCACTTGTTTTTAGAAGGGAATCAAGCGTCACACCAATTCATCTGTCATCTCCAACCAACTGCTGGGAAAGAGAACTAAGAGAGTAGAGCACTTTCCAGAAGCTAAAACTAACACGCAGGACCCAAAACACTGTGTGAACATTTCTAATTCCAGAGGAACTACTGACTCAAAGGCTTTGTTTCCAATTGGTGCATCGCCCCGCGTCCCCCAACCCCCTTTAAACCAGATTGTAAAATCGTTCACATTGAGAAAGTGTGAATAAAAAAAATAAAAAAAATTCTTGAACACAAAGTCATTAAAATGGCCACTAGAAAAGTCCTGGACTAAATCATGTTCCTCTTTAAGGAATACCTAGGATAGGATAAAGTAATCCTTCTCACCCCCCCCCTTAAATGATTTAGATGCACAATTGTGAAGTGGCTGTTCCACTGGATGTCATAAGGTGAATTCACCAATTTGTAAGTCGCTCTGCTAAATGACTTAAATGTAAATGTAAATGTAAAGAGAGGTGATCAGCCTCGTGATCTCAATACACTTCATCCAGACAAACAGGACAGAACGGACTGATGAAGGGTCTGACCCCTCCTCCAATGCTGATTGGGTGATAACTAGTATGACATCGCCACGCTGATGTCCGTCTGACAAATCATGCTGATCGCTTCCCACTTAATATCAAATCAATCAATCAATCAAATGTATTTATAAAGCCCTTCGTACATCAGCTGATGTCTCAAAGTGCTGTACAGAAACCCAGCCTAAAACCCCCAAACAGCAAGCAATGCAGGTGTAGAAGCACGGTGGCTAGGAAAAACTCCCTAGAAAGGCCAAAACCTAGAGAGGAACCAGGCTATGAGGGGTGGGCCAGTCCTCTTCTGGCTGTGCCGGGTGGAGCTTATAACAGAACATGGTCAAGATGTTTAAATCTTCATAGATGACCAGCAGGGTCAAATAATAATGATCACAGTGGTTGTCGAGGGTGCAGCAAGTCATCACCTCAGGAGTAAATGTCAGTTAGCTTTTCATTGCCGAGCATTCAGAGTTCTCAACAGCAGGTGCGATAGAGAGAGAAAATCCAAAACAGCAGGTCTGGGACAGGTAGCACGTCCGGTGAACAGGTCAGGGTTCCATAGCCGCAGGCAGAACAGTTGAAACTGGAATAGCAGCACGACCAGGTGGACTGGGGACAGCAAGGCGTCATCAGGCCAGGTAGTCCTGAGGCATGGTCCTAGGGCTCAGGTCCTCTGGGAGGGGAGGAAGAAGGACAAAGGGAGAATTAGAGAGAAACTATACTTAAATTCACACAGGACACCGGATAAGACAGGAGAAGTACTCCAGATATAACAAACTGACTCTAGCCCCCCCGACACATAAACTACTGCAGCATAAATACTGGACGTCACTTCTCGTTTATCGCTGTTACCGCGGAGCGCGGCTTGAAGCTCTTCAAACCTATCGTGTTAAATAAATGGCCAATGATCAATGAGCCCTACAGATCATCACGGGACAATTATGCCATTGATATCTGTTTATAGTGTAAGGAAATTACACTTAGATATTCTGTTAAGCCTACCCCCTACTTTTTCGAACATTCTGTTAAAAATCGCGCAACATTTCAGCGTCCTGCTACTCATGCCAGGAATATAGTATATGCATATGATTAGTATGTGTGGATAGAAAACACTCTGGCATTTCTAAAACTGGTTAAATCACGGCTGTGACTATAACAGAGCCTGTGTTTCATCGAAAAGCGCAAGAAAAACGGATCACTGAAAACTGGAAAAAGTATCAATGCGCCACTTGCATGTATTTTTGCCTAGAGAGGATATGAAGACAAACCTGGATGAAATATGAAACGTAAATATTATTAGCTGAATTGATAAATCCTGATATCAAACTGACTGATTAAATAATTGATAACTGATTGATTTAATTTGTATTATCATTCACATGATTATGATGAATGGTTAAGGTTATGTATTTTCTAAAATGTAACCTAAATGACTCAGTCATGCTTCATATTGAATTGCCACTTTGCGGTGAAATAAATTCCTGCCTCACTCTCCTCCATTCCTCTCAGTCACCTGACCCGTGACCACCTGTTGTCAGTCATCCTACCTGTCCAGCTACTGTCAGTCATCCTACCTGTCCAGCTACTGTCAGTCATCCTACCTGTCCAGCTACTGTCAGTCATCTTACCTGTCCAGCTATTGTCAGTCATCCTACCTGTCCAGCTACTGTCAGTCATCCTACCTGTCCAGCTACTGTCAGTCATCCTACCTGTCCAGCTACTGTCAGTCATCCTACCTGTCCAGCTACTGTCAGTCATCCTACCTGTCCACCTGTTGTCAGTCATCCTACCTGTCCAGCTACTGTCAGTCATCCTACCTGTCCAGCTACTGTCAGTCGTCTTACCTGTCCAGCTATTGTCAGTCATCCTACCTGTCCAGCTACTGTCAGTCATCCTACCTGTCCAGCTACTGTCAGTCATCCTACCTGTCCAGCTACTGTCAGTCATCCTACCTGTCCAGCTACTGTCAGTCATCCTACCTGTCCAGCTACTGTCAGTCATCCTACCTGTCCAGCTACTGTCAGTCATCCTACCTGTCCAGCTACTGTCAGTCATCCTACCTGTCCAGCTACTGTGAGTCATCCTACCTGTCCAGCTACTGTCAGTCATCCTACCTGTCCAGCTACTGTCAGTCATCCTACCTGTCCAGCTACTGTCAGTCATCCTACCTGTCCAGCTACTGTCAGTCGTCTTACCTGTCCAGCTACTGTCAGTCATCCTACCTGTCCAGCTACTGTCAGTCATCTTACCTGAACACCTGTTGTCAGTCATCCTACCTGTCCAGCTATTGTCAGTCATCCTACCTGAACACCTGTTGTCAGTCATCCTACCTGAACACCTGTTGTCAGTCATCCTACCTGACCACCTATTGTCAGTCATCCTACCTGTCCAGCTATTGTCAGTCATCTTACCTGAACACCTGTTGTCAGTCATCCTACCTGTCCAGCTATTGTCAGTCATCCTACCTGAACACCTGTTGTCAGTCATCCTACCTGAACACCTGTTGTCAGTCATCCTACCTGTCCAGCTATTGTCAGTCATCTTACCTGAACACCTGTTGTCAGTCATCCTACCTGTCCAGCTATTGTCAGTCATCTTACCTGAACACCTGTTGTCAGTCATCCTACCTGACCACCTATTGTCAGTCATCCTACCTGTCCAGCTATTGTCAGTCATCTTACCTGAACACCTGTTGTCAGTCATCCTACCTGACCACCTATTGTCAGTCATCCTACCTGTCCAGCTATTGTCAGTCATCTTACCTGAACACCTGTTGTCAGTCATCCTACCTGAACACCTGTTGTCAGTCATCCTACCTGTCCAGCTATTGTCAGTCATCTTACCTGAACACCTGTTGTCAGTCATCCTACCTGTCCAGCTATTGTCAGTCATCTTACCTGAACACCTGTTGTCAGTCATCCTACCTGAACACCTGTTGTCAGTCATCCTACCTGTCCAGCTATTGTCAGTCATCTTACCTGAACACCTGTTGTCAGTCATCCTACCTGTCCAGCTATTGTCAGTCATCTTACCTGAACACCTGTTGTCAGTCATCCTACCTGACCACCTATTGTCAGTCATCCTACCTGTCCAGCTATTGTCAGTCATCTTACCTGAACACCTGTTGTCAGTCATCCTACCTGACCACCTATTGTCAGTCATCCTACCTGTCCAGCTATTGTCAGTCATCTTACCTGAACACCTGTTGTCAGTCATCCTACCTGAACACCTGTTGTCAGTCATCCTACCTGTCCAGCTATTGTCAGTCATCTTACCTGAACACCTGTTCTCAGTCATCCTACCTGTCCAGCTATTGTCAGTCATCTTACCTGAACACCTGTTGTCAGTCATCCTACCTGTCCAGCTATTGTCAGTCATCTTACCTGAACACCTGTTGTCAGTCATCCTACCTGTCCAGCTATTGTCAGTCATCTTACCTGAACACCTGTTGTCAGTCATCCTACCTGTCCAGCTATTGTCAGTCATCTTACCTGAACACCTGTTGTCAGTCATCCTACCTGTCCAGCTATTGTCAGTCATCTTACCTGAACACCTGTTGTCAGTCATCCTACCTGTCCAGCTATTGTCAGTCATCCTACCTGTCCAGCTACTGTCAGTCATCCTACCTGAACACCTGTTGTCAGTCATCCTACCTGAACACCTGTTGTCAGTCATCCTACCTGACCACCTATTGTCAGTCATCTTACCTGAACACCTGTTGTCAGTCATCCTACCTGTCCAGCTACTGTCAGTCATCTTACCTGAACACCTGTTGTCAGTCATCCTACCTGTCCAGCTATTGTCAGTCATCTTACCTGAACACCTGTTGTCAGTCATCCTACCTGTCCAGCTATTGTCAGTCATCCTACCTGTCCAGCTACTGTCAGTCATCCTACCTGAACACCTGTTGTCAGTCATCCTACCTGACCACCTATTGTCAGTCATCTTACCTGTCCAGCTACTGTCAGTCATCCTACCTGTCCAGCTACTGTGAGTCATCCTACCTGTCCAGCTACTGTCAGTCATCCTACCTGAACACCTGTTGTCAGTCATCCTACCTGTCCAGCTACTGTCAGTCATCCTACCTGAACACCTGTTGTCAGTCATCCTACCTGACCACCTATTGTCAGTCATCTTACCTGAACACCTGTTGTCAGTCATCCTACCTGAACACCTGTTGTCAGTCATCCTACCTGTCCAGCTATTGTCAGTCATCTTACCTGAACACCTGTTGTCAGTCATCCTACCTGTCCAGCTATTGTCAGTCATCTTACCTGAACACCTGTTGTCAGTCATCCTACCTGTCCAGCTATTGTCAGTCATCTTACCTGAACACCTGTTGTCAGTCATCCTACCTGTCCAGCTATTGTCAGTCATCTTACCTGAACACCTGTTGTCAGTCATCCTACCTGTCCAGCTATTGTCAGTCATCCTACCTGTCCAGCTACTGTCAGTCATCCTACCTGAACACCTGTTGTCAGTCATCCTACCTGACCACCTATTGTCAGTCATCCTACCTGTCCAGCTACTGTCAGTCATCTTACCTGAACACCTGTTGTCAGTCATCCTACCTGAACACCTGTTGTCAGTCATCCTACCTGACCACCTATTGTCAGTCATCTTACCTGAACACCTGTTGTCAGTCATCCTACCTGTCCAGCTACTGTCAGTCATCCTACCTGAACACCTGTTGTCAGTCATCCTACCTGACCACCTATTGTCAGTCATCCTACCTGTCCAGCTACTGTCAGTCATCTTACCTGAACACCTGTTGTCAGTCATCCTACCTGAACACCTGTTGTCAGTCATCCTACCTGACCACCTATTGTCAGTCATCTTACCTGAACACCTGTTGTCAGTCATCCTACCTGAACACCTGTTGTCAGTCATCCTACCTGTCCAGCTACTGTCAGTCATCCTACCTGAACACCTGTTGTCAGTCATCCTACCTGTCCAGCTATTGTCAGTCATCTTACCTGAACACCTGTTGTCAGTCATCCTACCTGACCACCTATTGTCAGTCATCTTACCTGAACACCTGTTGTCAGTCATCCTACCTGTCCAGCTATTGTCAGTCATCTTACCTGAACACCTGTTGTCAGTCATCCTACCTGTCCAGCTATTGTCAGTCATCTTACCTGAACACCTGTTGTCAGTCATCCTACCTGTCCAGCTATTGTCAGTCATCCTACCTGAACACCTGTTGTCAGTCATCCTACCTGTCCAGCTACTGTCAGTCATCCCACCTGTCCACCTGTTGTCAGTCATCCTACCTGTCCAGCTACTGTCAGTCATCCTACCTGTCCAGCTACTGTCAGTCATCCTACCTGTCCAGCTACTGTCAGTCATCCTACCTGAACACCTGTTGTCAGTCATCCTACCTGTCCAGCTACTGTCAGTCATCCCACCTGTCCACCTGTTGTCAGTCATCCTACCTGTCCAGCTACTGTCAGTCATCCTACCTGTCCAGCTACTGTCAGTCATCCTACCTGTCCAGCTACTGTCAGTCATCTTACCTGAACACCTATTGTCAGTCATCCTACCTGTCCAGCTACTGTCAGTCATCCTACCTGTCCACCTACTGTCAGTCATCCTACCTGAACACCTATTGTCAGTCATCCTACCTGTCCAGCTACTGTCAGTCATCCTACCTGTCCAGCTACTCACACAGATTCCAGTAATCTTCCCGTGTCCATTAACGGTGCATCGGTGTATAGAACACCTCCTGAGGAGATTCATGTAAACTGATCTCTTTCTTTTACCTGTTCTGTTCAGACCTGCTCTGACATTAATGGATTGGTTGGTGGCGGCGATGGAAGGAGACAGAGAGAGAATGACCTTCTGTCACCATGGATACAGCCTTTAGTCAGTCCCAACATTCCATTTATTCCTTCATCCTCCTCCTCCTCCTCACCTCTTCTCCTCCTCAACCTCCTCCTCCTCACCTCTCCTCCTCCTCCTCCTCACCCCTCCGGATCATCATCCTAATGTACCCAGAACAGCTGACATGTTTGTCCTTTTAACATATGGACCGTCGTCCTCACATCCTCGGAACAGGTGGTTACATTTTCATCAAGGCTTTATATAGTGGAGGGAGAAGGGTGTGTTTTCATAGCCCATGTCTCTTCACAGGGGCCACTGATTGAGCAGAGCACTAACCTTATGAAACCCAAATCTCTCATTTGGAAGCTAAAATTACATTTCTTCTATTCACCAATGATTTTATATTCAAACATTTACGTTGAACAACAATTCCATGTGAATCCGATAACTCTGATGTGTAGACTTTCCACTGTAGAGTTTATGTCATCTTATCGTTGATGAGAATGTCTCAGATGACAACCGAACTAACATCATATTCATTAAGTACCACTGCATATGTTCAATTGGTCGGATTACCAGAATATAGTTCATTTCCCCACCTTCTGATGTTCCCAGAATCTCTATGTTAACCAAGGGGTTTTGCAAATGTCACATCAGTAGGGTAGAGAGAGGAAAAAGGGGGAAAGAGGTATTTATGACTGTCATAAACCTACCCCCCAGGCCAACGTCATGACAGAAAAGAAAAACATATTTCTCTTTTTTGTGCACACATCTCTTTACATCCCTGTTAGGGAGCATTTCTCCTTTACCAAGATAATCCATTCGGTTGACAGGAGTGGATGAAGAAGCAAATTAAACCGCATGATCATTACACAGGTGTACCTTGTGCTCGGGTGGAGGAGGAGACTTGGTTTGAAGCTCTGGCCATCGTGTAATGACACGCGTTAACTATCTGAATTAGACCCACAGAATTATACCTGTTTGTTGAGTAGAGTGTTGGAGGCTATTTTGGAAATGACATCACCGAAGTCGAGGATTGGTAAGATGGTCCGTTTTACAAGGGTATGTTTGGCTATGGTGACCAGTGAGCTGAGATGAGGCGGGGCTTTACCGAGCAAGGACTTATAGATGACCTGGAGCCAGTGGGTTTGCTGACGAATATGTAGTGAAGGCTAGCCAACGAGATGCTGCAGTGGTGGGTAGTGTATGGTCTTTGGTGACAAAATGGATGGCACTGTGATACACTACATACAGTTTGTTGAGTAGAGTGTTGGAGGCTATTTTGTAAATGACATCGCCTCCTCCTCCGCCCTCTCTCGCTGTCTCCTCCTCCGCCCTCTCTCGCTGTCTCCTCCTCCGCCCTCTCTCGCTGTCTCCTCCTCCACCCTCTCTCGCTGTCTCCTCCTCCACCCTCTCTCGTTGTCTCCTCCTCCACCCTCTCTCGTTGTCTCCACCTCCACCCTCTCTCGTTGTCTCCTCCTCCACCCTCTCTCGTTGTCTCCTCCTCCACCCTCTCTCGTTGTCTCCTCCTCCACCCTCTCTCGTTGTCTCCTCCTCCACCCTCTCTCGTTGTCTCCTCCTCCACCCTCTCTCGCTGTCTCCTCCTCCACCCTCTCTCGCTGTCTCCTCCTCCACCCTCTCTCGTTGTCTCCTCCTCCACCCTCTCTCGTTGTCTCCTCCTCCACCCTCTCTCGCTGTCTCCTCCTCCACCCTCTCTCGTTGTCTCCTCCTCCATCCTCTCTCGTTGTCTCCTCCTCCACCCTCTCTCGTTGTCTCCTCCTCCACCCTCTCTCGCTGTATCCTCCTCCACCCTCTCTCGTTGTCTCCTCCTCCACCCTCTCTCGTTGTCTCCTCCTCCACCCTCTCTCGTTGTCTCCTCCTCCACCCTCTCTCGTTGTCTCCTCCTCCACCCTCTCTCGCTGTCTCCTCCTCCACCCTCTCTCGCTGTCTCCTCCTCCACCCTCTCTCGTTGTCTCCTCCTCCACCCTCTCTCGCTGTATCCTCCTCCACCCTCTCTCGTTGTCTCCTCCTCCACCCTCTCTCGCTGTATCCTCCTCCACCCTCTCTCGTTGTCTCCTCCTCCACCCTCTCTCGCTGTCTCCTCCTCCACCCTCTCTCGCTGTCTCCTCCTCCACCCTCTCTCGTTGTCTCCTCCTCCACCCTCTCTCGTTGTCTCCTCCTCCACCCTCTCTCGCTGTCTCCTCCTCCACCCTCTCTCGTTGTCTCCTCCTCCACCCTCTCTCGTTGTCTCCTCCTCCACCCTCTCTCGCTGTCTCCTCCTCCACCCTCTCTCGCTGTCTCCTCCTCCACCCTCTCTCGCTGTATCCTCCTCCACCCTCTCTCGTTGTCTCCTCCTCCACCCTCTCTCGTTGTCTCCTCCTCCACCCTCTCTCGTTGTCTCCTCCTCCACCCTCTCTCGCTGTCTCCTCCTCCACCCTCTCTCGCTGTCTCCTCCTCCACCCTCTCTCGCTGTCTCCTCCTCCACCCTCTCTCGTTGTCTCCTCCTCCACCCTCTCTTCAGTCGCATTTCGCTCCCTACACTTGTCTGTCCAATCCATGTACTCTGTAGCTGGACCTCTCCATACAGCAAGTTGCTATTGATTGGTTAAGTCATTTACTGTTGAGCTAAATGTAAAATAAATACATTTCAGAGGTTTAAAAAGGACCAAAAGGTACGATATAAACCAGTCATTTTTTGGGGTTCAAACCGGTTCAGAACTTTTCGTTGGAACAGTGGAATGTAACTAAAGAAAATATGATTCTGTCTCGAACGGTCACCCCTGACAGATAGTCCTGACAAAATTATTGCTTGAGAAATGACTCTTTGCTGAAAATAAATTTCTTTCTTTTAAAAAAAACACAATTTTAATAGAAAACAATCACAGTAAGTTACTTAATTGTTACCGGGAAATGAGTTGATATTGAGATAAAAAAAACTCTTGTGTTTGACCTTATAAGACATCAACATACAGTGAACGGCTTTAGGGATAATGTGAATTCATTCTTACGCTATTTATTACCAATAATAAGACACAGTAGTCAGGTAGCTTACGTTATGTACCAGAACACACACACACACACACACACACACACACACACACACACACACACACGCACACAGCGCTAGTTGAACTATCTCCCTGGTGTTCGTCTCCCTCGAGGTCTGCCAGGAGAGAGAGCCATTACCAGAATGTGTTATTGTATCTTCACGCTGCTCCTTTGAGACAGAGGAGCGGGAAGTCAATACATCCTTCCTTGAAGAACATCCTTATAAAACAAATAACAGAATAGATCCTTGAAGACATTTACATGTTGCACTGATTATAAATCCAACACCCCCTTCAGGTAAAACCAGGAGGACAATCTAAGGATAAATGAAGAGGATAACGTCCTATATTAATTGAGCTATAGCAGAACGCTACGGCACAATGATTCACCCCTGAAGCTTCAGCACATACGGATGCATTTCCCATAATGCCCCTGAGCAACAGAGTGACATATCTGCTATAACTCTTTATTAATACAATCACTACTGGTCTTTAAGGTGTTCTACCAGGATCAGTGTAGCAGGTAGCCTGGAGTATAGGCTAGCTGGGTAATGAATCAGAACAGGGGCTGGAGCAACGTGGTAATGGTATAGGCTAGCTGGGTAATGAATCAGAACAGGCCTGGAGCAATGTGGTAATGGTATAGGCTAGCTGGGTAATGAATCAGAACAGGCCTGGAGCAACGTGGTAATGGTATAGGCTAGCTGGGTAATGAATCAGAACAGGCCTGGAGCAACGTGGTAATGGTATAGGCTAGCTGGGTAATGAATCAGAACAGGAGCAACGTGGTAATGGTATAGGCTAGCTGGGTAATGAATCAGAACAGGAGCAACGTGGTAATGGTATAGGCTAGCTGGGTAATGAATCAGAACAGGCCTGGAGCAACGTGGTAATGGTATAGGCTAGCTGGGTAATGAATCAGAACAGGAGCAACGTGGTAATGGTATAGGCTAGCTGGGTAATGAATCAGAACAGGCTTGGAGCAACGTGGTAATGGTTTTTGACTTCAAGCCTTGTAAATTCCAACATGCAAAGTATAAAAGATGTCCGAAATGTTTTTTTTCTTATCCTTCAAAATTAACCTCACTGGACTGGAGGGGGTAGAGGGGGGGCTGGTGGGTGTTGGAGCTGGTCTGTTATGGACTGGAGGGGGTAGTGGGGGGGCTGGTCTGTTATGGACTGGAGGGGGTAGAGGGGGGCTGGTGGGTGTTGGAGCTGGTCTGTTATGGACTGGAGGGGGTAGAGGGGGGCTGGTCTGTTATGGACTGGATGGGGTAGAGGGGGTGCTGGTCTGTTATGGACTGGAGGGGGTAGAGGGGGGCTGGTCTGTTATGGACTGGAGGGGGTAGAGGGGGGCTGGTCTGTTATGGACTGTATGGGGTAGAGGGGGGCTGGTGGGTGTTGGAGCTGGTCTTTTATGGACTGGAGGGGGTAGAGGGGGGCTGGTGGGTGTTGGAGCTGGTCTGTTATGGACTGGAGGGGGTAGAGGGGGGGCTGGTGGGTGTTGGAGCTGGTCTGTTATGGACTGGAGGGGGTAGAGGGGGGCTGGTGGTGTTGGAGCTGGTCTGTTATGGACTGGAGGGGTAGAGGGGGCTGGTGGGTGTTGGAGCTGGTCTGTTATGGACTGGAGGGGGTAGAGGGGGGCTGGTCTGTTATGGACTGGAGGGGGTAGAGGGGGGCTGGTGGTGTTGGAGCTGGTCTGTTATGGACTGGAGGGGGTAGAGGGGGGCTGGTGGTGTTGGAGCTGGTCTGTTATGGACTGGAGGGGGTAGAGGGGGGCTGGTGGGTGTTGGAGCTGGTCTGTTATGGACTGGAGGGGGTAGAGGGGGGCTGGTGGGTGTTGGAGCTGGTCTGTTATGGACTGGAGGGGGTAGAGGGGGGGCTGGTGGGTGTTGGAGCTGGTCTGTTATGGACTGGAGGGGGTAGAGGGGGGCTGGTGGGTGTTGGAGCTGGTCTGTTATGGACTGGAGGGGGTAGAGGGGGGGCTGGTGGGTGTTGGAGCTGGGGGGTGGCTGGTCTGTTATGGACTGGAGGGGGTAGAGGGGGGGCTGGTGGGTGTTGGAGCTGGTCTGTTATGGACTGGAGGGGGTAGAGGGGGGGCTGGTGGGTGTTGGAGCTGGGGGGTGGCTGGTCTGTTATGGACTGTATGGGGTAGAGGGGGAGCTGGTGGGTGTTGGAGCTGGGGGGTGGTTTGTCTGTTATGGACTTTAATCTTAATTAAAGTTAATCTTAATGGTTGTAGAGTCGTCTCAAATAAAAAACTGTGAAGGACCTCGGCGTTACTCTGGACCCTGATCTCTCTTTTGAAGAACATATCAAGACCATTTCAAGGACAGCTTTTTTCCATCTACGTAACATTGCAAAAATCAGAAACTTTCTGTCCAAAAATGATGCAGAAAAATTAATCCATGCTTTTGTCACTTCTAGGTTAGACTACTGCAATGCTCTACTTTCCGGCTACCCGGATAAAGCACTAAGTAAACTTCAGTTAGTGCTAAATACGGCTGCTAGAATCCTGACTAGAACCAAAAAATGTGATCATATTACTCCAGTGCTAGCCTCCCTACACTGGCTTCCTGTCAAAGCAAGGGCTGATTTCAAGGTGTTACTGCTAACCTACAAAGCATTACATGGGCTTGCTCCTACCTATCTCTCTGATTTGGTCCTGCCGTACATACCTACACGTACGCTACGGTCACAAGACGCAGGCCTCCTAATTGTCCCTAGAATTTCTAAACAAACAGCTGGAGGCAGGGCTTTCTCCTATAGAGCTCCATTTTTATGGAACGGTCTGCCTACCCATTTCAGAGACGCAAACTCGGTCTCAACCTTTAAGTCTTTACTGAAGACTCATCTCTTCAGTGGGTCATATGATTGAGAGTAGTCTGGCCCAGGAGTGGGAAGGTGAACGGAAAGGCTCTGGAGCAACAAACCGCCCTTGCTGTCTCTGCCTGGCCGGTTCCCCTCTTTCCACTGGGATTCTCTGCCAGTGGGAGGCTGTTCTGTGGGCTGGGGAGGTCTGGCTGGTTGAGGACAGGGCTGGGGAGGTCTGGCTGGTTGAGGACAGGGCTGGGGAGGTCTGGCTGGTTGAGGACAGGGCTGGGAAGGTCTGGCTGGTTGAGGACAGGGCTGGGGAGGTCTGGCTGGTTGAGGACAGGGCTGGGGAGGTCTGGCTGGTTGAGGACAGGGCTGGGGAGGTCTGGCTGGTTGAGGACAGGGCTGGGGAGGTCTGGCTGGTTGAGGACAGGGCTGGGGAGGTCTGGCTGGTTGAGGACAGGGCTGGGGAGGTCTGGCTGGTTGAAGACAGGGCTGGGGAGGTCTGGCTGGTTGAGGACAGGGCTGGGGAGGTCTGGCTGGTTGAAGACAGGGCTGGGGAGGTCTGGCTGGTTGAGGACAGGGCTGGGGAGGTCTGGCTGGTTGAGGACAGGGCTGGGGAGGTCTGGCTGGTTGAGGACAGGGCTGGGGAGGTCTGGCTGGTTGAGGACAGGGCTGGGGAGGTGTGCAGCAGACAGGGCTGGGGAGGTCTGGCTGGTTGAGGACAGGGCTGGGGAGGTCTGGCTGGTTGAGGACAGGGCTGGGGAGGTCTTGCTGGTTGAGGACAGGGCTGGGGAGGTCTGGCTGGTTGAGGACAGGGCTGGGGAGGTCTGGCTGGTTGAGGACAGGGCTGGGGAGGTCTGGCTGGTTGAGGACAGGGCTGGGGAGGTCTGGCTGGTTGAGGACAGGGCTGGGGAGGTCTGGCTGGTTGAGGACAGGGCTGGGAAGGTCTGGCTGGTTGAGGACAGGGCTGGGGAGGTCTGGCTGGTTGAGGACAGGGCTGGGGAGGTCTGGCTGGTTGAGGACAGGGCTGGGGAGGTCTGGCTGGTTGAGGACAGGGCTGGGGAGGTCTGGCTGGTTGAGGACAGGGCTGGGGAGGTCTGGCTGGTTGAGGACAGGGCTGGGGTGGTCTGGCTGGTTGAGGACAGGGCTGGGGAGGTCTGGCTGGTTGAGGACAGGGCTGGGGAGGTCTGGCTGGTTGAGGACAGGGCTGGGGAGGTCTGGCTGGTTGAGGACAGGGCTGGGGAAGTCTGGCTGGTTGAGGACAGGGCTGGGGAGGTCTTGCTGGTTGAGGACAGGGCTGGGGAGGTCTGGCTGGTTGAGGGCAGGGCTGGGGAGGTCTGGCTGGTTGAGGACAGGGCTGGGGAGGTCTGGCTGGTTGAGGACAGGGCTGGGGAGGTCTGGCTGGTTGAGGACAGGGCTGGGGAGGTCTGGCTGGTTGAGGACAGGGCTGGGGAGGTCTGGCTGGTTGAGGTCAGGGCTGGGGAGGTCTGGCTGGTTGAGGACAGGGCTGGGGAGGTCTGGCTGGTTGAGGACAGGGCTGGGGAGGTCTGGCTGGTTGAGGACAGGGCTGGGGAGGTCTGGCTGGTTGAGGACAGGGCGGTTTAGGAGCTCCTCTAGGGATGTCTGGTTGCTGTTTACACCTTGGTTAGGAGCTCCTCTAAGGTGTAGATATCTGGTTGCTGTTTACACCTTGGTTAGGAGCTCCTCTAGGGATGCCTGGTTGCTGTTTACACCTTGGTTAGGAGCTCCTCTAAGGTGTGGATGTCTGGTTGCTGTTTGCTCACGCTCTCCCTCAGCAGGACCACCACCTCCCCCTCCAGTTTGGTGAACTCATCCCCCATGGCAGCCGTGGTGGTGAGAGCAGACTGCTGACCGCCATGCATTTGGCTGGTCAGTGAGAAAGATGAGAGACCTCAAATCACCGGTCTGCGATAAAAGGTTTCTAGGCTTCTCCTTTTAGTAGTTTCTGCTTAAAAGCTTTTCTCGTTGTGTTATTTTTGGCCTCTGCAGAGTAGAGAACAGACTACGCGCCGAGGGACATGGTGCCTGTGGGCTCTGCTACTACTGCTGCTGTTTGGCTCTACTGTAGCCATGGCAACCATTTTAGTTTGTCTTGCTGCTGTTTGCTAGCTAGCGCTAATTTAGCTACAAAAACAGCGACAACTTGCTAGCGAGAGTCAAAACGTCTCAATTTGAAAAAATATATACATATATATATTCTGATTGAATAGAGTTGTTGTGCATGAGTGTTTATCTCATTCTTAAAAACATGTTGAGGAAGTTGGTGTGGCAGGTAGCCTAGTGGTTAGTGGGGGGGGGGGCAGGTAGCCTAGTGGTTAGTGGGGGGGGCAGGTAGCCTAGTGCTTAGTGGGGGGCAGGTATCCAGTGGTCTAGTGGTTAGTGGGGGGGGCAGGTATCCCAGTGATTAGTGGGGGGCAGGTATCCTAGTGGTTAGGGGGGGGGGCAGGTATCCCAGTGATTAGTGGGGGGGGCAGGTATCCTAGTGGTCAGTGGGGGGGGGGGGGCAGGTATCCCAGTGATTAGTGGGGGGGGCAGGTATCCTAGTGGTTAGTGCGTTGGACTAGTAATCAGAAGGTTGAAAGTTCAAATCCCCGAGTTGTAAAATGTAAAAGTCTGTTGTTCTGCCTCTGAACAAGGCAGTTAACCCATTGCTCCGAGGCCATCATTGTAAATAAGAATTTGTTCTTAACTGACCTGCCTAAAGGTTAAATAAAACATGTCTGTAGCTTTCTCTCCGTGTTGTTCTTGCTCCCTCTCTCTACTTCTCTCCTCCTCACTCTCTACCTCTACTTCTCTCTCCCTCTACTTCTCTCTCTCTCTCTCTCCCTCTACTTCTCTCATCCTCTCTCTCTCCCTCTCAACTTCTCTCCTCCTCTCTCTCTCTCTCTCTCTACTTCTCTCTCTCTCCCTCTACCTCTCTCTACTTCTCTCATCCTCTCTCTCTCTCTACTTCTCTCCCAATGTCTCCCTCCCTCTACTTCTCTCATCCTCTCTCTCTCTCTCCCTCCACCTCTCTCTCTCTCCATCTACTTCTCTCATCCTCTCTCTCTCTACTTCTGTCCTAATGTCTCCCTCCCTCTACCTCTACCTCTCTCTCTCTCCCTCTACCTCTCTCTACTTCTCTCATCCTCTCTCTCTCTACTTCTCTCCTAATGTCTCCCTCCCTCTACCTCTACCTCTCTACCTCTCTCTCTCTCCCTCTACCTCTCTCTACTTCTCTCATCCTCTCTCTCTCTACTTCTCTCCTAATGTCTCCCTCCCTCTACCTCTACCTCTCTACCTCTCTCTCTCTCCCTCTACCTCTCTCATCCTCTCTCTACTTCTCTCCTAATGTCTCCCTCCCTCTACCTCTACCTCTCTCTCTCTCTCCCTCTACCTCTCTCTACTTCTCTCATCCTCTCTCTCTCTACTTCTCTCCTAATGTCTCCCTCCCTCTACCTCTACCTCTCTACCTCTACCTCCTTCTCTCTCCCTCTACCTCTCTCTACTTCTCTCATCCTCTCTCTCTCTACTTCTCTCCTAATGTCTCCCTCCCTCTACCTCTACCTCTCTACCTCTCTCTCTCTACCTCTCTTTACTTCTCTCATCCTCTCTCTCTCTACTTCTCTCCTAATGTCTCCCTCCCTCTACCTCTACCTCTCTCTCTCTCTCTCTCCCTCTACCTCTCTCTACTTCTCTCCTAATGTCTCCCTCCCTCTACCTCTACCTCTCTACCTCTCTCTCTCTCTCTCTCTCCCTCTACCTCTCTCTACATCTCTCATCCTCTCTCTCTCTACTTCTCTCCTAATGTCTCCCTCCCTCTACCTCTCTACCTCTCTCTCTCTCTCTCCCTCTACCTCTCTCTACTTCTCTCATCCTCTCTCTCTCTACTTCTCTCCTAATGTCTCCCTCCCTCTACCTCTCTCTCTCTACCTCTCTTTACTTCTCTCATCCTCTCTCTCTCTACTTCTCTCCTAATGTCTCCCTCCCTCTACCTCTACCTCTCTACCTCTCTCTCTCTCTCTCCCTCTACCTCTCTCTACTTCTCTCATCCTCTCTCTACTTCTCTCCTAATGTCTCCCTCCCTCTACCTCTACCTCTCTACCTCTCTCTCTCTCTCTCTCTCTCCCTCTACCTCTCTCTACTTCTCTCATCCTCTCTCTCTCTACTTCTCTCCTAATGTCTCCCTCCCTCTACCTCTCTCTCTCTCTCCCTCTACCTCTCTCTACTTCTCTCATCCTCTCTCTCTACTTCTCTCCTAATGTCTCCCTCCCTCTACCTCTCTCTCTCTCTCCCTCTACCTCTCTCATCCTCTCTCTCTCTACTTCTCTCCTAATGTCTCCATCCCTCTACCTCTCTCTCTCTGTGCTTCCTGGTTGGTTAAAGAGAGATCTCTTCTCCTCTCCCTCCAAATCTTTTTAACCAACCAGGAAGCAATAATTGAAACCCTTTGACCAGTAATAGAGGTGAGTGACCTGGATGAAACACACACACACACACACACACACACACACACACACACACACACACACACACACACACACACACACACACACACACACACCTCAGTCTGAGCTTGTCTTCCATGGCTTTCCTCAGACAGATCTGGTCCATATACTGAGAAGTCCTGTGGTCCTCTCATGTCCTCTTGATTAGAGGGAAGAGAAGTCCTGCGGTCCTCTCATGTCCTCTTGATTAGAGGGAAGAGAAGTCCTGCGGTCCTCTCATGTCCTCTTGATTAGAGGGAAGAGAAGTCCTGTGGTCCTCTCATGTCCTCTTGATTAGAGGGAAGAGAAGTCCTGTGGTCATCTTGATTAGAGGGAAGAGAAGTCCTGTGGTCCTCTCATGTCCTCTTGATTAGAGGGAAGAGAAGTCCTGCGGTCCTCTCATGTCCTCTTGATTAGAGGGAAGAGAAGTCCTGTGGTCCTCTCATGTCCTCTTGATTAGAGGGAAGAGAAGTCCTGTGGTCCTCTCATGTCCTCTTGATTAGAGGGAAGAGAAGTCCTGTGGTCCTCTCATGTCCTCTTGATTAGAGGGAAGAGAAGTCCTGTGGTCCTCTCATGTCCTCTTGATTAGATGGAAGAGAAGTCCTGTGGTCCTCTCATGTCCTCTTGATTAGAGGGAAGAGAAGTCCTGTGGTCCTCTCATGTCCTCTTGATTAGAGGGAAGAGAAGTCCTGTGGTCCTCTCATGTCCTCTCGATTAGAGGGAAGAGAAGTCCTGTGGTCCTCTCATGTCCTCTTGATTAGAGGGAAGAGAAGTCCTGTGGTCCTCTCATGTCCTCTTGATTAGAGGGAAGAGAAGTCCTGTGGTCCTCTTGATTAGAGCGAAGAGAAGTCCTGTGGTCCTCTCATGTCCTCTTGATTAGAGGGAAGAGAGGCCCTGTGGTCCTCTCATGTCCTCTTGATTAGAGCGAAGAGAAGTCCTGTGGTCCTCTCATGTCCTCTTGATTAGAGCGAAGAGAAGTCCTGTGGTCCTCTCATGTCCTCTTGATTAGAGGGAAGAGAAGTCCTGTGGTCCTCTCATGTCCTCTTGATTAGAGGGAAGAGAAGTCCTGTGGTCCTCTCATGTCCTCTTGATTAGAGGGAAGAGAGGCCCTGTGGTCCTCTCATGTCCTCTTGATTAGAGGGAAGAGAAGTCCTGTGGTCATCTTGATTAGAAGGAAGAGAAGTCCTGCGGTCCTCTCATGTCCTCTTGATTAGAGGGAAGAGAAGTCCTGTGGTCCTCTCATGTCCTCTTGATTAGAGGGAAGAGAAGTCCTGTGGTCCTCTCATGTCCTCTTGATTAGAGGGAAGAGAAGTCCTGTGGTCCTCTCATGTCCTCTTGATTAGAGCGAAGAGAGGCCCTGTGGTCCTCTCATGTCCTCTTGATTAGAGGGAAGACAAGTCCTGTGGTCCTCTCATGTCCTCTTGATTAGAGCGAAGAGAGGCCCTGTGGTCCTCTCATGTCCTCTTGATTAGAGGGAAGAGAAGTCCTGTGGTCCTCTCATGTCCTCTTGATTAGAGGGAAGAGAAGTCCTGTGGTCCTCTCATGTCCTCTTGATTAGAGGGAAGACAAGTCCTGTGGTCCTCTCATGACCTCTTGATTAGAGGGAAGAGAAGTCCTGTGGTCCTCTCATGTCCTCTTGATTAGAGGGAAGAGAAGTCCTGTGGTCCTCTCATGTCCTCTTGATTAGAGGGAAGACAAGTCCTGCGGTCCTCTCATGTCCTCTTGATTAGAGGGAAGACAAGTCCTGCGGTCCTCTCATGTCCTCAAGTCCTGCGGTCCTCTCATGTCCTCTTGATTAGAGGAAAGAAGTCCTGCGGTCCTCTCATGTCCTCTTGATTAGAGGGAAGACAAGTCCTGCGGTCCTCTCATGTCCTCTTGATTAGAGGGAAGAGAAGTCCTGCGGTCCTCTCATGTCCTCTTGATTAGAGGGAAGACAAGTCCTGCGGTCCTCTCATGTCCTCTTGATTAGAGGGAAGAGAGGCCCTGTGGTCCTCTCATGTCCTCTTGATTAGAGCGAAGAGAAGTCCTGTGGTCCTCTCATGTCCTCTTGATTAGAGGGAAGAGAAGTCCTGTGGTCCTCTCATGTCCTCTTGATTAGAGGGAAGAGAAGTCCTGTGGTCCTCTCATGTCCTCTTGATTAGAGGGAAGAGAAAGTCCTGTGGTCCTCTCATGTCCTCTTGATTAGAGGAAGAAGTCCTGTGGTCCTCTCATGTCCTCTTGATTAGAGGAAGAGAAGTCCTGTGGTCCTCTCATGTCCTCTTGATTAGAGGGAAGAGAAGTCCTGTGGTCCTCTCATGTCCTCTTGATTAGAGGGAAGAGAAGTCCTGTGGTCCTCTCATGTCCTCTTGATTAGAGGGAAGAGAAGTCCTGCGGTCCTCTCATGTCCTCTTGATTAGAGGGAAGAGATGTCCTGTGGTCCTCTCATGTCCTCTTGATTAGAGGGAAGAGAAGTCCTGTGGTCCTCTCATGTCCTCTTGATTAGAGGGAAGAGAAGTCCTGTGGTCCTCTCATGTCCTCTTGATTAGAGGGAAGAGAAGAAAGTCCTGTGGTCCTCTCATGTCCTCTTGATTAGAGCGAAGAGAAGTCCTGTGGTCCTCTCATGTCCTCTTGATTAGAGGGAAGAGAAGAAAGTCCTGTGGTCCTCTCATGTCCTCTTGATTAGAGGGAAGAGAAGAAAGTCCTGTGGTTCTCTCATGTCCTCTTGATTAGAGGGAAGAGAAGTCCTGTGGTCCTTTCATGTCCTCTTGATTAGAGGGAAGAGAAGTCCTGTGGTCCTCTCATGTCCTCTTGATTAGAGGGAAGAGAAGAAAGTCCTGTGGTCCTCTCATGTCCTCTCGATTAGAGGGAAGAGAAGTCCTGTGGTCCTCTCATGTCCTCTTGATGAGAGGGAAGAGAAGTCCTGTGGTCCTCTCAAGTCCTCTTGATTAGAGGGAAGAGAAGAAAGTCCTGTGGTCCTCTCATGTCCTCTTGATTAGAGGGAAGAGAAGTCCTGTGGTCCTCTCATGTCCTCTTGATTAGAGGGAAGAGAAGTCCTGTGATCCTCTCATGTCCTCTTGATTAGAGGGAAGAGAAGTCCTGTGGTCCTCTCATGTCCTCTTGATTAGAGGGAAGAGAAGTCCTGTGGTCCTCTCATGTCCTCTCGATTAGAGGGAAGAGAAGTCCTGTGGTCCTCTCATGTCCTCTTGATTAGAGGGAAGAGAAGTCCTGCGGTCCTCTCATGTCCTCTTGATTAGAGGGAAGAGAAGTCCTGTGGTCCTCTCATGTCCTCTTGATTAGAGCGAAGAGAAGTCCTGTGGTCCTCTCATGTCCTCTTGATTAGAGGGAAGAGAAGTCCTGTGGTCCTCTTGATTAGAGCGAAGAGAAGTCCTGTGGTCCTCTCATGTCCTCTTGATTAGAGGGAAGAGAAGTCCTGTGGTCCTCTCATGTCCTCTTGATTAGAGGGAAGAGAGGCCCTGTGGTCCTCTCATGTCCTCTTGATTAGAGCGAAGAGAAGTCCTGTGGTCCTCTCATGTCCTCTTGATTAGAGGGAAGAGAGGCCCTGTGGTCCTCTCATGTCCTCTTGATTAGAGCGAAGAGAAGTCCTGTGGTCCTCTCATGTCCTCTTGATTAGAGCGAAGAGAAGTCCTGTGGTCCTCTCATGTCCTCTTGATTAGAGGGAAGAGAAGTCCTGTGGTCCTCTCATGTCCTCTTGATTAGAGGGAAGAGAAGTCCTGTGGTCCTCTCATGTCCTCTTGATTAGAGGGAAGAGAAGTCCTGTGGTCCTCTCATGTCCTCTTGATTAGAGGGAAGAGAAGTCCTGTGGTCATCTTGATTAGAGGGAAGAGAAGTCCTGTGGTCCTCTCATGTCCTCTTGATTAGAGGGAAGAGAAGTCCTGTGGTCCTCTCATGTCCTCTTGATTAGAGGGAAGAGAAGTCCTGTGGTCCTCTCATGTCCTCTTGATTAGAGCGAAGAGAGGCCCTGTGGTCCTCTCATGTCCTCTTGATTAGAGGGAAGACAAGTCCTGTGGTCCTCTCATGTCCTCTTGATTAGAGCGAAGAGAGGCCCTGTGGTCCTCTCATGTCCTCTTGATTAGAGGGAAGAGAAGTCCTGTGGTCCTCTCATGTCCTCTTGATTAGAGGGAAGAGAAGTCCTGGTCCTCTCATGTCCTCTTGATTAGAGGAAGACAAGTCCTGTGGTCCTCTCATGACCTCTTGATTAGAGGAAGAGAAGTCCTGTGGTCCTCTCATGTCCTCTTGATTAGAGGGAAGAGAAGTCCTGTGGTCCTCTCATGTCCTCTTGATTAGAGGAAGACAAGTCCTGCGGTCCTCTAATGTCCTCTTGATTAGAGGGAAGACAAGTCCTGCGGTCCTCTCATGTCCTCTTGATTAGAGGAAGAGAAGTCCTGCGGTCCTCTCATGTCCTCTTGATTAGAGGGAAGAGAAGTCCTGCGGTCCTCTCATGTCCTCTTGATTAGAGGGAAGACAAGTCCTGCGGTCCTCTCATGTCCTCTTGATTAGAGGGAAGAGAAGTCCTGCGGTCCTCTCATGTCCTCTTGATTAGAGGGAAGACAAGTCCTGCGGTCCTCTCATGTCCTCTTGATTAGAGGGAAGAGAGGCCCTGTGGTCCTCTCATGTCCTCTTGATTAGAGCGAAGAGAAGTCCTGTGGTCCTCTCATGTCCTCTTGATTAGAGGGAAGAGAAGTCCTGTGGTCCTCTCATGTCCTCTTGATTAGAGGGAAGAGAAGTCCTGTGGTCCTCTCATGTCCTCTTGATTAGAGGGAAGAGAAGTCCTGTGGTCCTCTCATGTCCTCTTGATTAGAGGGAAGAGAAGAAAGTCCTGTGGTCCTCTCATGTCCTCTCGATTAGAGGGAAGAGAAGTCCTGTGGTCCTCTCATGTCCTCTTGATGAGAGGGAAGAGAAGTCCTGTGGTCCTCTCATGTCCTCTTGATTAGAGGGAAGAGAAGAAAGTCCTGTGGTTCTCTCATGTCCTCTTGATTAGAGGGAAGAGAAGTCCTGTGGTCCTTTCATGTCCTCTTGATTAGAGGGAAGAGAAGTCCTGTGGTCCTCTCATGTCCTCTTGATTAGAGGGAAGAGAAGAAAGTCCTGTGGTCCTCTCATGTCCTCTCGATTAGAGGGAAGAAGTCCTGTGGTCCTCTCATGTCCTCTTGATGAGAGGAAGAGAAATCCTGTGGTCCTCTCAAGTCCTCTTGATTAGAGGAAGAGAAGAAAGTCCTGTGGTCCTCTCATGTCCTCTTGATTAGAGGAAGAGAAGTCCTGTGGTCCTCTCATGTCCTCTTGATTAGAGGAAGAAGTCCTGTGATCCTCTCATGTCCTCTTGATTAGAGGGAAGAGAAGTCCTGTGGTCCTCTCATGTCCTCTTGATTAGAGGGAAAGAAGTCCTGTGGTCCTCTCATGTCCTCTCGATTAGAGGGAAGAGAAGTCCTGTGGTCCTCTCATGTCCTCTTGATTAGAGGGAAGAGAAGTCCTGCGGTCCTCTCATGTCCTCTTGATTAGAGGGAAGAGAAGTCCTGTGGTCCTCTCATGTCCTCTTGATTAGAGCGAAGAGAAGTCCTGTGGTCCTCTCATGTCCTCTTGATTAGAGGGAAGAGAAGTCCTGTGGTCCTCTTGATTAGAGCGAAGAGAAGTCCTGTGGTCCTCTCATGTCCTCTTGATTAGGGAAGAGAAGTCCTGTGGTCCTCTCATGTCCTCTTGATTAGAGGGAAGAGAGGCCCTGTGGTCCTCTCATGTCCTCTTGATTAGAGCGAAGAGAAGTCCTGTGGTCCTCTCATGTCCTCTTGATTAGAGGGAAGAGAGGCCCTGTGGTCCTCTCATGTCCTCTTGATTAGAGCGAAGAGAAGTCCTGTGGTCCTCTCATGTCCTCTTGATTAGGCGAAGAGAAGTCCTGTGGTCCTCTCATGTCCTCTTGATTAGAGGGAAGAGAAGTCCTGTGGTCCTCTCATGTCCTCTTGATTAGAGGAAGAGAAGTCCTGTGGTCCTCTCATGTCCTCTTGATTAGAGGAAGAGAAGTCCTGTGGTCTCTCATGTCCTCTTGATTAGAGGAAGAAGTCCTGTGGTCATCTTGATTAGAGGAAGAGAAGTCCTGTGGTCCTCTCATGTCCTCTTGATTAGAGGAAAGAAGTCCTGTGGTCCTCTCATGTCCTCTTGATTAGAGGAAGAAGTCCTGTGGTCTCTCATGTCCTCTTGATTAGAGCGAAGAGAAGTCCTGTGGTCCTCTCATGTCCTCTTGATTAGAGGGAAGACAAGTCCTGTGGTCCTCTCATGTCCTCTTGATTAGAGCGAAGAGGCCCTGTGGTCCTCTCATGTCCTCTTGATTAGAGGGAAGAAGTCCTGTGGTCCTCTCATGTCCTCTTGATTAGAGGGAAGAGAAGTCCTGTGGTCCTCTCATGTCCTCTTGATTAGAGGAAGACAAGTCCTGTGGTCCTCTCATGACCTCTTGATTAGAGGGAAGAGAAGTCCTGTGGTCCTCTCATGTCCTCTTGATTAGAGGGAAGAGAAGTCCTGTGGTCCTCTCATGTCCTCTTGATTAGAGGGAAGACAAGTCCTGCGGTCCTCTAATGTCCTCTTGATTAGAGGGAAGACAAGTCCTGCGGTCCTCTCATGTCCTCTTGATTAGAGGGAAGAGAAGTCCTGCGGTCCTCTCATGTCCTCTTGATTAGAGGGAAGAGAAGTCCTGCGGTCCTCTCATGTCCTCTTGATTAGAGGGAAGACAAGTCCTGCGGTCCTCTCATGTCCTCTTGATTAGAGGGAAGAGAAGTCCTGCGGTCCTCTCATGTCCTCTTGATTAGAGGGAAGACAAGTCCTGCGGTCCTCTCATGTCCTCTTGATTAGAGGGAAGAGAGGCCTGTGGTCCTCTCATGTCCTCTTGATTAGAGCGAAGAGAAGTCCTGTGGTCCTCTCATGTCCTCTTGATTAGAGGGAAGAGAAGTCCTGTGGTCCTCTCATGTCCTCTTGATTAGAGGGAAGAGAAGTCCTGTGGTCCTCTCATGTCCTCTTGATTAGAGGGAAGAGAAGTCCTGTGGTCCTCTCATGTCCTCTTGATTAGAGGGAAGAGAAGAAAGTCCTGTGGTCCTCTCATGTCCTCTCGATTAGAGGGAGAAGTCCTGTGGTCCTCTCATGTCCTCTTGATGAGAGGGAAGAGAAGTCCTGTGGTCCTCTCAAGTCCTCTTGATTAGAGGGAAGAGAAGAAAGTCCTGTGGTCCTCTCATGTCCTCTTGATTAGAGGGAAGAGAAGTCCTGTGGTCCTCTCATGTCCTCTTGATTAGAGGGAAGAGAAGTCCTGTGATCCTCTCATGTCCTCTTGATTAGAGGAAGAGAAGTCCTGTGGTCCTCTCATGTCCTCTTGATTAGAGGAAGAGAAGTCCTGTGGTCCTCTCATGTCCTCTCGATTAGAGGGAAGAGAAGTCCTGTGGTCCTCTCATGTCCTCTTGATTAGAGGGAAGAGAAGTCCTGCGGTCCTCTCATGTCCTCTTGATTAGAGGGAAGAGAAGTCCTGTGGTCCTCTCATGTCCTCTTGATTAGAGCGAAGAGAAGTCCTGTGGTCCTCTCATGTCCTCTTGATTAGAGGAAGAGAAGTCCTGTGGTCCTCTTGATTAGAGCGAAGAGAAGTCCTGTGGTCCTCTCATGTCCTCTTGATTAGAGGGGGAAGAGAAGTCCTGTGGTCCTCTCATGTCCTCTTGATTAGAGGGAAGAGAGGCCCTGTGGTCCTCTCATGTCCTCTTGATTAGAGCGAAGAGAAGTCCTGTGGTCCTCTCATGTCCTCTTGATTAGAGGGAAGAGAGGCCCTGTGGTCCTCTCATGTCCTCTTGATTAGAGCGAAGAGAAGTCCTGTGGTCCTCTCATGTCCTCTTGATTAGAGCGAAGAGAAGTCCTGTGGTCCTCTCATGTCCTCTTGATTAGAGGGAAGAAGTCCTGTGGTCCTCTCATGTCCTCTTGATTAGAGGGAAGAGAAGTCCTGTGGTCCTCTCATGTCCTCTTGATTAGAGGGAAGAGAAGTCCTGTGGTCCTCTCATGTCCTCTTGATTAGAGGAGAGAAGTCCTGTGGTCATCTTGATTAGAGGAAGAGAAGTCCTGTGGTCCTCTCATGTCCTCTTGATTAGAGGAAGAAGTCCTGTGGTCCTCTCATGTCCTCTTGATTAGAGGGAAGAGAAGTCATGTGGTCCTCTCATGTCCTCTTGATTAGAGCGAAAGAGGCCTGTGGTCCTCTCATGTCCTCTTGATTAGAGGGAAGACAAGTCCTGTGGTCCTCTCATGTCCTCTTGATTAGAGCGAAGAGGCCCTGTGGTCCTCTCATGTCCTCTTGATTAGAGGAAGAGAAGTCCTGTGGTCCTCTCATGTCCTCTTGATTAGAGGGGAAGAAGTCCTGTGGTCCTCTCATGTCCTCTTGATTAGAGGGAAGACAAGTCCTGTGGTCCTCTCATGACCTCTTGATTAGAGGGAAGAGAAGTCCTGTGGTCCTCTCATGTCCTCTTGATTAGAGGGAAGAGAAGTCCTGTGGTCCTCTCATGTCCTCTTGATTAGAGGGAAGACAAGTCCTGCGGTCCTCTCATGTCCTCTTGATTAGAGGGAAGACAAGTCCTGTGGTCCTCTCATGTCCTCTTGATTAGAGGGAAGAGAAGTCATGTGGTCCTCTCATGTCCTCTTGATTAGAGCGAAGAGAGGCCCTGTGGTCCTCTCATGTCCTCTTGATTAGAGGGAAGACAAGTCCTGTGGTCCTCTCATGTCCTCTTGATTAGAGCGAAGAGAGGCCCTGTGGTCCTCTCATGTCCTCTTGATTAGAGGGAAGAAGTCCTGTGGTCCTCTCATGTCCTCTTGATTAGAGGAAGAGAAGTCCTGTGGTCCTCTCATGTCCTCTTGATTAGAGGAAGACAAGTCCTGTGGTCCTCTCATGACCTCTTGATTAGAGGAAGAAGTCCTGTGGTCCTCTCATGTCCTCTTGATTAGAGGGAAAGAAGTCCTGTGGTCCTCTCATGTCCTCTTGATTAGAGGAAGACAAGTCCTGCGGTCCTCTCATGTCCTCTTGATTAGAGGAAGACAAGTCCTGCGGTCCTCTCATGTCCTCTTGATTAGAGGGGAAGAGAAGTCCTGCGGTCCTCTCATGTCCTCTTGATTAGAGGAAGAAGTCCTGCGGTCCTCTCATGTCCTCTTGATTAGAGGGAAGACAAGTCCTGCGGTCCTCTCATGTCCTCTTGATTAGAGGAAGAGAAGTCCTGCGGTCCTCTCATGTCCTCTTGATTAGAGGGAAGACAAGTCCTGCGGTCCTCTCATGTCCTCTTGATTAGAGGGAAGAGAGGCCCTGTGGTCCTCTCATGTCCTCTTGATTAGAGCGAAGAGAAGTCCTGTGGTCCTCTCATGTCCTCTTGATTAGAGGAAAGAAGTCCTGTGGTCCTCTCATGTCCTCTTGATTAGAGGGAAGAAGTCCTGTGGTCCTCTCATGTCCTCTTGATTAGAGGGAAAGAAGTCCTGTGGTCCTCTCATGTCCTCTTGATTAGAGGGAGGAAGAGAAGTCCTGTGGTCCTCTCATGTCCTCTTGATTAGAGGGAAGAGAAGGAAGTCAGTGTGTGTGTCCCAAATCCCACCCTATGTCCAAAACAGCTCACTACTTTTGACCAGATACCTATAGGCCCCGGTTAAAAGTAGTATATAGGGAATAGGGCTCTGGTCTAAAGTAGTGTTCTATATAGGGAATAGGGCTCTGGTCTATAGTAGTGTACTATATAGGGAATAGGGCTCTGGTCTAAAGTAGTGCACTATATAGGGAATAGGGCTCTGGTCTATAGTAGTGTACTATATAGGGAATAGGGCTCTGGTCTAAAGTAGTGTACTATATAGGGAATAGGGCTCTGGTCTAAAGTAGTGTACTATATAGGGAATAGGGCCCTGGTCTAAAGTAGTGCACTATATAGGGAATAGGGCTCTGGTCCAAAGTAGAGTACTATATAGGGAATAGGGCTCTGGTCTAAAGTAGTGCACTATATAGGGAATAGGGCTCTGGTCTAAAGTAGTGTACTATATAGCGAATAGGGCTCTGGTCTAAAGTAGTGTACTATATAGGGAATAGGGCTCTGGTCTAAAGTAGTGGACTATATAGGGAATAGGGCTCTGGTCTAAAGTAGTGTACTATATAGGGAATAGGGCCCTGGTCTAAAGTAGTGCACTATATAGGGAATAGGGCTCTGGTCCAAAGTAGTGTACTATATAGGGAATAGGGCTCTGGTCTAAAGTAGTGCACTATATAGGGAATAGGGCTCTGGTCTAAAGTAGTGCACTATATAGGGAATAGGGCTCTGGTCTAAAGTAGTGCACTATATAGGGAATAGGGCTCTGGTCTAAAGTAGTGTACTATATAGGGAATAGGGCTCTGGTCTAAAGTAGTGTACTATATAGGAATAGGGCTCTGGTCTAAAGTAGTGCACTATATAGGGAATAGGGCTCTGGTCTAAAGTAGTGCACTATATAGGGAATAGGGCTCTGGTCTAAAGTAGTGCACTATTTAGGGAATAGGGCTCTGGTCTAAAGTAGTGCACTATATAGGGAATAGGGCTCTGGTCTAAAGTAGTGTACTATATAGGGAATAGGGCTCTGGTCTAAAGTAGTGTACTATATAGGGAATAGGGCTCTGGTCTAAAGTAGTGGACTAAATAGGGAATAGGGCTCTGGTCTAAAGTAGTGTACTATATAGGGAATAGGGCCCTGGTCTATAGTAGTGCACTATATAGGGAATAGGGCCCTGGTCTATAGTAGTGCACTATATAGGGAATAGGGCTCTGGTCTAAAGTAGTGCACTATATAGGGAATAGGGCTCTGGTCTAAAGTAGTGTACTATATAGGGAATAGGGCTCTGGTCTAAAGTAGTGTACTATATAGGGAATAGGGCTCTGGTCTAAAGTAGTGCACTATATAGGGAATAGGGCTCTGGTCTAAAGTAGTGCACTATATAGGGAATAGGGCTCTGGTCTAAAGTAGTGCACTATATAGGGAATAGGGCTCTGGTCTAAAGTAGTGCACTATATAGGGAATAGGGCTCTGGTCTAAAGTTGTGTACTATATAGGGAATAGGGCTCTGGTCTAAAGTAGTGTACTATATAGGGAATAGGGCTCTGGTCTAAAGTAGTGCACTATATAGGGAATAGGGCTCTGGTCTAAAGTAGTGCACTATGTAGGGAATAGGGCCCTGGTCTAAAGTAGTGTACTATATAGGGAATAGGGCTCTGGTCTAAAGTAGTGCACTATATAGGGAATAGGGCTCTGGTCTAAAGTAGTGCACTATGTAGGGAATAGGGCCCTGGTCTAAAGTAGTGTACTATATAGGGAATAGAGCTCTGGT
>NW_027012771.1:0-18295 GCF_036934945.1 Oncorhynchus masou masou
ACTGGAGCCACCAGCAGGGTGTTGATACTGGAGCCACCAACAGGGTGCTGATACTGGAGCCACCAACAGGGTGCTGATACTGGAGCCACCAACAGGGTGCTGATACTGGAGCCACCAACAGGGTGCTGATACTGGAGCCACCAGCAGGGTGCTGATACTGGAGCCACCAACAGACAACAGGGTGTTGATACTGGAGCCACCAACAGACAACAGGGTGCTGATACTGGAGCCACCAACAGGGTGCTGATACTGGAGCCACCAGCAGACAACAGGGTGCTGATACTGGAGCCACCAGCAGGGTGCTGATACTGGAGCCACCAACAGGGTGCTGATACTGGAGCCACCAACAGGGTGCTGATACTGGAGCCACCAGCAGGGTGCTGATACTGGAGCCACCAACAGACAACAGGGTGTTGATACTGGAGCCACCAACAGACAACAGGGTGCTGATACTGGAGCCACCAACAGACAACAGGGTGCTGATACTGGAGCCACAGGGTGCACAACAGACAACAGGGTGTTGATACTGGAGCCACCAACAGGGTGCTGATACTGGAGCCACCAACAGGGTGCTGATACTGGAGCCACCAACAGGGTGTTGATACTGGAGCCACCAACAGGGTGTTGATACTGGAGCCACCAACAGGGTGTTGATACTGGAGCCACCAACAGGGTGCTGATACTGGAGCCACCAACAGGGTGCTGATACTGGAGCCACCAACAGGGTGCTGATACTGGAGCCACCAACAGGGTGCTGATACTGGAGCCACCAACAGGGTGCTGATACTGGAGCCACCAACAGGGTGCTGATACTGGAGCCACCAACAGGGTGTTGATACTGGAGCCACCAACAGGGTGCTGATACTGGAGCCACCAACAGGGTGCTGATACTGGAGCCACCAGCAGGGTGCTGATACTGGAGCCACCAGCAGGGTGCTGATACTGGAGCCACCAACAGACAACAGGGTGCTGATACTGGAGCCACCAACAGGGTGCTGATACTGGAGCCACCAGCAGACAACAGGGTGCTGATACTGGAGGCAGGGTGCTGATACTGGAGCCACCAACAGGGTGCTGATACTGGAGCCACCAACAGGGTGCTGATACTGGAGCCACCAGCAGGGTGCTGATACTGGAGCCAGGGTGCTGATACTGGAACAGACAACAGGGTGTTGATACTGGAGCCACCAACAGACAACAGGGTGTTGATACTGGAGCCACCAACAGACAACAGGGTGCTGATACTGGAGCCACCAACAGGGTGCTGATACTGGAGCCACCAACAGGGTGCTGATACTGGAGCCACCAACAGGGTGCTGATACTGGAGCCACCAACAGGGTGCTGATACTGGAGCCACCAACAGGGTGCTGATACTGGAGCCACCAACAGGGTGCTGATACTGGAGCCACCAGCAGGGTGTTGATACTGGAGCCACCAACAGGGTGCTGATACTGGAGCCACCAACAGGGTGCTGATACTGGAGCCACCAACAGGGTGTTGATACTGGAGCCACCAACAGGGTGCTGATACTGGAGCCACCAACAGGGTGCTGATACTGGAGCCACCAGCAGGGTGCTGATACTGGAGCCACCAACAGACAACAGGGACTGGAGCCACCAGCAGGGTGTTGATACTGGAGCCACCAACAGACAACAGGGTGCTGATACTGGAGCCACCAACAGGGTGCTGATACTGGAGCCACCAACAGGGTGCTGATACTGGAGCCACCAGCAGACAACAGGGTGCTGATACTGGAGCCACCAGCAGGGTGCTGATACTGGAGCCACCAACAGGGTGCTGATACTGGAGCCACCAACAGGGTGCTGATACTGGAGCCACCAGCAGGGTGCTGATACTGGAGCCACCAACAGACAACAGGGTGTTGATACTGGAGCCACCAACAGACAACAGGGTGCTGATACTGGAGCCACCAACAGACAACAGGGTGTTGATACTGGAGCCACCAACAGGGTGCTGATACTGGAGCCACCAACAGGGTGCTGATACTGGAGCCACCAACAGGGTGCTGATACTGGAGCCACCAACAGGGTGCTGATACTGGAGCCACCAGCAGGGTGTTGATACTGGAGCCACCAACAGGGTGCTGATACTGGAGCCACCAACAGGGTGCTGATACTGGAGCCACCAACAGGGTGTTGACCAACAGGGTGCTGATACTGGAGCCACCAACAGGGTGCTGATACTGGAGCCACCAACAGGGTGCTGATACTGGAGCCACCAGCAGGGTGCTGATACTGGAGCCACCAACAGACAACAGGGTGCTGATACTGGAGCCACCAACAGGGTGCTGATACTGGAGCCACCAGCAGACAACACGGTGCTGATACTGGAGCCACCAGCAGGGTGCTGATACTGGAGCCACCAACAGGGTGCTGATACTGGAGCCACCAACAGGGTGCTGATACTGGAGCCACCAGCAGGGTGCTGATACTGGAGCCACCAACAGACAACAGGGTGTTGATACTGGAGCCACCAACAGACAACAGGGTGCTGATACTGGAGCCACCAACAGACAACAGGGTGTTGATACTGGAGCCACCAACAGGGTGCTGATACTGGAGCCACCAACAGACAACAGGGTGTTGATACTGGAGCCACCAACAGGGTGCTGATACTGGAGCCACCAACAGGGTGCTGATACTGGAGCCACCAACAGGGTGTTGATACTGGAGCCACCAACAGGGTGCTGATACTGGAGCCACCAACAGGGTGCTGATACTGGAGCCACCAACAGGGTGCTGATACTGGAGCCACCAACAGGGTGCTGATACTGGAGCCACCAACAGGGTGCTGATACTGGAGCCACCAGCAGGGTGCTGATACTGGAGCCACCAACAGGGTGTTGATACTGGAGCCACCAACAGGGTGCTGATACTGGAGCCACCAACAGGGTGCTGATACTGGAGCCACCAGCAGGGTGCTGATACTGGAGCCACCAGCAGGGTGCTGATACTGGAGCCACCAACAGACAACAGGGTGCTGATACTGGAGCCACCAACAGGGTGCTGATACTGGAGCCACCAGCAGACAACACGGTGCTGATACTGGAGCCACCAGCAGGGTGCTGATACTGGAGCCACCAACAGGGTGCTGATACTGGAGCCACCAACAGGGTGCTGATACTGGAGCCACCAGCAGGGTGCTGATACTGGAGCCACCAACAGACAACAGGGTGTTGATACTGGAGCCACCAACAGACAACAGGGTGCTGATACTGGAGCCACCAACAGGGTGCTGATACTGGAGCCACCAACAGGGTGCTGATACTGGAGCCACCAACAGGGTGCTGATACTGGAGCCACCAACAGGGTGCTGATACTGGAGCCACCAACAGGGTGCTGATACTGGAGCCACCAGCAGGGTGTTGATACTGGAGCCACCAACAGGGTGCTGATACTGGAGCCACCAACAGGGTGCTGATACTGGAGCCACCAACAGGGTGTTGATACTGGAGCCACCAACAGGGTGCTGATACTGGAGCCACCAACAGGGTGCTGATACTGGAGCCACCAGCAGGGTGCTGATACTGGAGCCACCAACAGACAACAGGGTGTTGATACTGGAGCCACCAACAGACAACAGGGTGCTGATACTGGAGCCACCAACAGACAACAGGGTGTTGATACTGGAGCCACCAACAGGGTGCTGATACTGGAGCCACCAACAGGGTGCTGATACTGGAGCCACCAACAGGGTGCTGATACTGGAGCCACCAGCAGGGTGTTGATACTGGAGCCACCAACAGGGTGCTGATACTGGAGCCACCAACAGGGTGCTGATACTGGAGCCACCAACAGGGTGTTGATACTGGAGCCACCAACAGGGTGCTGATACTGGAGCCACCAACAGGGTGCTGATACTGGAGCCACCAGCAGGGTGCTGATACTGGAGCCACCAACAGACAACAGGGTGCTGATACTGGAGCCACCAACAGGGTGCTGATACTGGAGCCACCAGCAGACAACACGGTGCTGATACTGGAGCCACCAGCAGGGTGCTGATACTGGAGCCACCAACAGGGTGCTGATACTGGAGCCACCAACAGGGTGCTGATACTGGAGCCACCAGCAGGGTGCTGATACTGGAGCCACCAACAGACAACAGGGTGTTGATACTGGAGCCACCAACAGACAACAGGGTGCTGATACTGGAGCCACCAACAGACAACAGGGTGTTGATACTGGAGCCACCAACAGGGTGCTGATACTGGAGCCACCAACAGGGTGTTGATACTGGAGCCACCAACAGGGTGCTGATACTGGAGCCACCAACAGGGTGCTGATACTGGAGCCACCAACAGGGTGCTGATACTGGAGCCACCAGCAGGGTGCTGATACTGGAGCCACCAACAGACAACAGGGTGTTGATACTGGAGCCACCAGCAGGGTGCTGATACTGGAGCCACCAGCAGGGTGTTGATACTGGAGCCACCAGCAGGGTGCTGATACTGGAGCCACCAGCAGGGTGCTGATACTGGAGCCACCAACAGGGTGCTGATACTGGAGCCACCAACAGGGTGCTGATACTGGAGCCACCAACAGGGTGCTGATACTGGAGCCACCAACAGACAACAGGGTGCTGATACTGGAGCCACCAACAGACAACAGGGTGCTGATACTGGAGCCACTATTCTTAGGGAAAATAGGATTTTGAATGGGACTGAATTGTGTGGTAAATTGTACAAGACTGTTTGTTTTGGGGCCATGGACAGTGGATGTCCTGCAGGATGTCAGACAGGGATACGTAGACAACTAGCTACTGTAACCAACTACAGTGGGGCAAAAAAGTATTTAGTCAGCCACCAATTGTGCAAGTTCTCCCACTTAAAACTATGAGAGAGGTAATTTTCATCATAGGTACACTTCAACTATGACAGACAAAATGAGAAAAAAAATCCAGAAAATCACATTGTAGGATTTTTTATGAATTTATTTGCAAATTACGGTGGAAAATAAGTATTTGGTCACCTACAAAAAAGCAAGATTTCTGGCTCTCACAAAAAATTACAGGCCTCTCATCTTTTTAAGTGGGAGAACATGCACAATTGGTGGCTGACTAAATACTTTTTGCCCCACTGTACCTACCTACCGTAACTAACTAGCAGTACGTACCCTGAAGGCAGCCAGGATGATGCGCGTGACCTTCTCCTTGACAGACTCCTGCAGGATGTCAGACAGGGCCGGCACCACGTTGTAACGGCGTAGCTGCTCACAGAGCTGAGAGTTGAAGGCCAGCAGCCACATACAAAACCCCATCTGGTACTGCAGCTGGAAACCACACTTGTTACTGAGCACAGCTGTGATGCTAGAGGGAGGAGAGAGAACAGGGTCAGGGGTCATGTGGTACAGGGGTTAGAAACACACAGAACCCGATCTGGTACAGGAAACCACACAGGTCGATCAGCGTAGTTTTATGGTGCATCATGGTTTTATTGCATTGTTTAGGAGTTTATAGCTTGAGTTACAGATAACAGCAGTGGTTTGGCTAACTTAATCTTCTAGTGTAGTCAAACAGGTTAATGCACTGGACCTCTCCAACCACACTAATGATGTGAGCCTAACAGATAGAAAGGTAGTGGTAACAGCATTTTTACAATTACTGCATACTGCTAACAGAGAAATACATTCGTTAGTACCCAGAGACAAGTAGTAATGGTATTAGACATAGTAATGGTATTAGATGTAGTAACAGTATTAGATGTAGTAATAGTAGTAGATGTAGAAATAGTACCCAGAGACTAGTAGTAATGGTATTAGATGTAGTAATAGTATTAGATGTAGTAATAGTATTAGATGTAGTAATAGTATTAGATGTAGTAACAGTAACCAGAGACAAGTAGTAATGGTATTAGATGTAGTAATAGTACCCAGAGACTAGTAGTAATGATATTAGATGTAGTAATAGTATTAGATGTAGTAATAGTACCCAGAGACTAGTAGTAATGGTATTAGATGTAGTAATAGTATTAGATGTAGTAACAGTATTAGATGTAGTAACAGTACCCAGAGACAAGTAGTAATGGTATTAGATGTAGTAATAGTACCCAGAGACTAGTAGTGATGGTATTAGATGTAGTAATAGTATTAGATGTAGTAATAGTATTAGATGTAGTAATAGTAGTAGATGTAGAAATAGTACCCAGAGACAAGTAGTAATGGTATTAGATGTAGTAATAGTATTAGATGTAGTAATAGTAGTAGATGTAGAAATAGTACCCAGAGACAAGTAGTAATGGTATTAGATGTAGTAATAGTACCCAGAGACTAGTAGTAATGGTATTAGATGTAGTAATAGTATTAGATGTAGTAATAGTATTAGATGTAGTAATAGTAGTAGATGTAGTAATGGTATTAGATGTAGTAACAGTATTAGATGTAGTAATAGTACCCAGAGACTAGTAGTAATGGTATTAGATGTAGTAATAGTATTAGATGTAGTAACAGTATTAGATGTAGTAATAGTACCCAGAGACTAGTAGTAATGGTATTAGATGTAGTAATAGTATTAGATGTAGTAACAGTATTAGATGTAGTAACAGTACCCAGAGACAAGTAGTAATGGTATTAGATGTAGTAATAGTACCCAGAGACTAGTAGTAATGGTATTAGATGTAGTAATAGTATTAGATGTAGTAATAGAATTAGAAGTAGTAATAGTATTAGATGTACTAATAGTAGTAGATGTAGAAATAGTACCAAGAGACTGGTAGTAATGGTATTCGATGTAGTAATAGTATTCGATTTAGTAATATATATAGTAATAGTATTAGATATAGTAATAGTACCCAGACACTACTAGTAATAGTATTCAGACACTAGTAGTAATAGTATTAAGACACTAGTAGTAATAGTATTAGATGTAGTAATAGTAGTAGATGTAGTAATAGTATTAGATGTAGTAATAGTATTAGATGTAGTAATAGTATTAGATGTAGTAATAGTATTCAGACACTAGTAGTAATAGTATTCAGACACTAGTAGTAATAGTATTAGATGTAGTAATAGTATTAGATGTAGTAATAGTATTAGATGTAGTAATAGTATTCAGACACTAGTAGTAATAGTATTAGATGTAGTAATAGTATTAGACATAGTAATAGTATTAGATATAGTAATAGTATTAGATGTAGTAATAGTATTAGATGTAGTAATAGTATTAGATGTAGTAATAGTATTAGATGTAGTAATAGTATTAGATATAGTAATAGTATTCAGACACTAGCAGTAATATTATTCAGACACTAGTAGTAATAGTATTAGGCGTAGTAATAGTATTAGGCGTAGTAATAGTATTAGACGTAGTAATAGTATTAGGCGTAGTAGTAGTATTAGGCGATCGTAGTAGTATTAGGCGTCGTAGTAGTATTAGACGTAGTAGTAGTATTAGGCGTAGTAGTAGTATTAGGCGTAGTAATAGTATTAGGCGTAGTAATAGTATTAGGCGTAGTAATAGTATTAGGCGTAGTAATAGTATTAGGCGAAGTAATAGTATTAGGCGTAGTAATAGTATTAGATGAAGTAATAGTATTAGACATAGTAATGGTATTAGATATAGTAATGGTATTAGATGTAGTAATAGTATTAGATGTAGAAATAGTATTAGACATAGAAATAGTATTAGATGTAGTAATAGTATTAGATGTAGTAATAGTATTAGATATAGTAATATTACCCAGAGACTAGTAGTAATAGTATTAGATGTAGTAATAGTATTAGATGTAGTAGTAGTATTAGTATTAGGCGTAGTAATAGTATTAGGCGTAGTAATAGTATTAGGCGTAGTAACAGTATTAGATGTAGTAATAGTATTAGATATAGTAATAGTACCCAGAGACTAGTAGTAATAGTATTAGATGTAGTAATAGTATTAGACGCAGTAATAGTATTAGGCGTAGTAATAGTATTAGACATAGTAATAGTATTAGGCGTAGTAATAGTATTAGGCGTAGTAATATTATTAGGCGTAGTAATAGTATTAGGCGAGTAATAGTATTAGGCGTAGTAATAGTATTAGATGAAGTAATAGTATTAGACATAGTAATGGTATTAGATATAGTAATGGTATTAGATGTAGTAATAGTATTAGATGTAGAAATAGTATTAGACATAGAAATAGTATTAGATGTAGTAATAGTATTAGATGTAGTAATAGTATTAGATATAGTAATATTACCCAGAGACTAGTAGTAATAGTATTAGATGTAGTAATAGTATTAGATGTAGTAGTAGTATTAGTATTAGGCGTAGTAATAGTATTAGGCGTAGTAATAGTATTAGGCGTAGTAACAGTATTAGATGTAGTAATAGTATTAGATATAGTAATAGTACCCAGAGACTAGTAGTAATAGTATTAGATGTAGTAATAGTATTAGGCGCAGTAATAGTATTAGGCGTAGTAATAGTATTAGACATAGTAATAGTATTAGGCGTAGTAATAGTATTAGGCGTAGTAATATTATTAGGCGTAGTAATAGTATTAGAGATAGTAAACTTATTAGGCGTAGTAATAATATTAGATGTAGTAATAGTATTAGATATAGTAATAGTACCCAGAGACTAGTAGTAATAGTATTAGATGTAGTAATAGTAGATGTAGTAATAGTATTAGGCGTAGTAATAGTATCAGGCGTAGTAATAGTAGATGTAGTAATAGTATTATATGTAGTAATAGTATTAGATGTAGTAATAGTATTAGATGTAGTAATAGTATTAGATGTAGTAATAGTACCCAGAGACTAGTAGTGATAGTATTAGGCGTAGTAATAGTATTAGGCGTAGTAATAGTATTAGGCGTAGTAATAGTATTAGAGGTAGTAATAGTAGTAGGCGTAGTAATAGTAGTAGGCGTAGTAATAGTAGTAGGCGTAGTAATAGTATTAGACGATCGTAGTAGTGATTAGACGTCGTAGTAGTATTAGGCGATCGTAGTAGTATTAGGCGTAGTAGTAGTATTAGGCGTAGTAATAGTATTAGGCGTAGTAATAGTATTAGGCGTAGTAATAGTATTAGGCGTAGTAATAGTATTAGATGAAGTAATAGTATTAGGCGTAGTAATAGTATTAGATGAAGTAATAGTATTAGACATAGTAATGGTATTAGATATAGTAATGGTATTGGATGTAGTAATAGTATTAGATGTAGAAATAGTATTAGGCGAAGTAATAGTATTAGATGTAGTAATAGTATTAGATATAGTAATAGTACCCAGAGACTAGTAGTAATAGTATTAGATGTAGTAATAGTATTAGATGTAGTAATAGTAGATGTAGTAATAGTATTAGGCGTAGTAATAGTAGATGTAGTAATAGTATTAGGCGTAGTAATAGTATTAGGCGTAGTAATAGTAGATGTAGTAATAGTATTAGATGTAGTAATAGCATTAGATGTAGTAATAGTAGATGTAGTAATAGTATTAGGCGTAGTAATAGTATTAGGCGTAGTAATAGTATTAGGCGTAGTAATAGTATTAGGCAGTAGTAATAGTATTAGGCAGCAGTAATAGTATTAGGCAGTAGTAGTATTAGGCGTAGTAATAGTATTAGGCGTAGTAATAGTATTAGGCGTAGTAGTAGTATTAGGCGTGGTAATAGTATTAGGCGTAGTAATAGTATTAGGCGTAGTAATAGTATTAGGCGTAGTAATAGTATTAGGCAGCAGTAATAGTATTAGAAGTAGTAATAGTATTAGAAGTAGTAATAGTATTAGGCGTAGTAGTAGTATTAGGCGTAGTAATAGTATTAGGCGTAGTAGTAGTATTAGGCGTAGTAATAGTATTAGGCGTAGTAATAGTATTAGGCGAGTAATAGTATTAGGCGTAGTAATAGTATTAGGCGAAGTAATAGTATTAGGCGTAGTAATGGTATTAGGCGTAGTAATAGTATTAGGCGTAGTAATAGTATTAGAGGTAGTAATAGTATTAGAGGTAGTAGTAGTATTAGATGTAGTAATAGTATTAGATGTTGTAATAGTATTAGACGTAGTAATAGTATTAGACGTAGTAATAGTATTAGACGTAGTAATAGTATTAGACATATTAATAGTATTAGGCGTAGTAATAGTATTAGACATAGTATTAGTATTAGGCGTAATAATAGTATTAGACATAGTAATAGTACCCAGAGACTAGTAGTAATAGTATTAGATGTAGTAATAGTATTAGGCGTAGTAATAGTATTAGCCATAGTAATAGTATTAGGCGTAGTAATAGTATTAGGCGTAGTAATAGTATTAGGCGTAGTAATAGTATTAGACATAGTAATAGTATTAGACATAGTAATAGTATTAGACATAGTAATAGTACCCAGAGACTAGTAGTAATAGTATTAGATGTAGTAATAGTATTAGGCGTAGTAATAGTATTAGATGAAGTAATAGTATTAGATGTAGTAATAGTATTAGATGTAGTAATAGTATTAGACATAGTAATAGTATTAGATGTAGTAATAGTATTAGATATAGTAATAGTACTTGAGACTAGTAGTAATAGTATTAGATGTAGTAATAGTATTAGATGTAGTAATAGTAGATGTAGTAATAGTATTAGACGTAGTAATAGTAGATGTAGTAATAGTATTAGGCGTAGTAATAGTATTAGGCGTAGTAATAGTAGATGTAGTAATAGTATTAGATGTAGTAATAGCATTAGATGTAGTAATAGTAGATGTAGTAATAGTATTAGGCGTAGTAATAGTATTAGGCGTAGTAATAGTATTAGGCGTAGTAATAGTATTAGGCGTAGTAATAGTATTAGGCGTAGTATTAGTATTAGGCGCAGTAATAGTATTAGGCGCAGTAATAGTATTAGAGCTAGCAGTAGTAGTATTAGGCGTAGTAATAGTATTAGGCGTAGTAATAGTAAGTAGTAGTATTAGGCGTAGTAATAGTATTAGGCGTAGTAATAGTATTAGGCGCGGTAATAGTATTAGAAGTAGTAATAGTATTAGGCGTAGTAGTAGTATTAGACGTAGTAATAGTATTAGGCGTAGTAGTAGTATTAGACGTAGTAATAGTATTAGGCGTAGTAATAGTATTAGATGTAGTAATAGTATTAGATGTAGTAATAGTATTAGACGAAGAAATAGTATTAGGCGTAGTAATAGTATTAGACGAAGTAATAGTATTAGGCGTAGTAATGGTATTAGGTGTAGTAATAGTATTAGGCGTAGTAATAGTATTAGAGGTAGTAATAGTATTAGAGGTAGTAATAGTATTAGAGGTAGTAATAGTATTAGATGTAGTAATAGTATTAGATGTAGTAATAGTATTAGGCGTAGTAATAGTATTAGTAGTAATAGTATTAGACATAGTAATAGTACCCAGAGACTAGTAGTAATAGTATTAGATGTAGTAATAGTATTAGCGTAGTAATAGTATTAGCCATAGTAATAGTATTAGGCGTAGTAATAGTATTAGGCATAGTAATAGTATTAGACGTAGTAATAGTATTAGACATAGTAATAGTATTAGACATAGTAATAGTATTAGACATAGTAATAGTACCCAGAGACTAGTAGTAATAGTATTAGATGTAGTAATAGTATTAGGCGTAGTAATAGTATTAGATGAAGTAATAGTATTAGATGTAGTAATAGTATTAGATGTAGTAATAGTATTAGACATAGTAATAGTATTAGATGTAGTAATAGTATTAGATATAGTAATAGTACCCAGAGACTAGTAGTAATAGTATTAGATGTAGTAATAGTATTAGATGTAGTAATAGTAGATGTATAATAGTATTAGGCGTAGTAATAGTAGATGTAGTAATAGTATTAGACGTAGTAATAGTATTAGGCGTAGTAATAGTAGATGTAGTAATAGTATTAGATGTAGTAATAGCATTAGATGTAGTAATAGTAGATGTAGTAATAGTATTAGGCGTAGTAATAGTATTAGCGTAGTAATAGTATTAGGCGTAGTAATAGTATTAGACGTAGTAATAGTATTAGGCGTAGTATTAGTATTAGACATAGTAATAGTATTAGGCAGCAGTAATAGTATTAGACGCAGTAGTAGTATTAGGCGTAGTAATAGTATTAGGCGTAGTAATAGTATTAGGCGTAGTAGTAGTATTAGCGTAGTAATAGTATTAGGCGTAGTAATAGTATTAGACGCAGTAATAGTATTAGAAGTAGTAATAGTATTAGACGTAGTAGTAGTATTAGGCGTAGTAATAGTATTAGGCGTAGTAGTAGTATTAGGCGTAGTAATAGTATTAGACGTAGTAATAGTATTAGCGTAGTAATAGTATTAGATGTAGTAATAGTATTAGACGAAGAAATAGTATTAGGCGTAGTAATAGTATTAGGCTTAAGTAATAGTATTAGGCGTAGTAATGGTATTAGGCGTAGTAATAGTATTAGGCGTAGTAATAGTATTAGAGGTAGTAATAGTATTAGAGGTAGTAATAGTATTAGAGGTAGTAGTAGTATTAGATGTAGTAATAGTATTAGATGTAGTAATAGTATTAGGCGTAGTAATAGTATTAGACGTAGTAATAGTATTAGGCGTAGTAATAGTATTAGCGTAGTAATAGTATTAGGCGTAGTAATAGTATTAGACATAGTATTAGTATTAGACGTAGTAATAGTATTAGACATAGTAATAGTACCCAGAGACTAGTAGTAATAGTATTAGATGTAGTAATAGTATTAGGCGTAGTAATAGTATTAGCCATAGTAATAGTATTAGACGTAGTAATAGTATTAGACGTAGTAATAGTATTAGACGTAGTAATAGTATTAGACATAGTAATAGTATTAGACATAGTAATAGTATTAGACATAGTAATAGTATTAGACATAGTAATAGTACCCAGAGACTAGTAGTAATAGTATTAGATGTAGTAATAGTATTAGACGTAGTAATAGTATTAGATGTAGTAGTAGTATTAGATGTAGTAATAGTATTAGATGTAGTAATAGTATTAGACGTAGTAAAAGTATTAGACGTAGTAATAGTATTAGACGTAGTAATAGTATTAGACGTAGTAATAGTGTTAGACATAGTATTAGTATTAGACGTAGTAATAGTATTAGACATAGTAATAGTACCCAGAGACTAGTAGTAATAGTATTAGCCGTAGTAATAGTATTAGACGTAGTAATAGTATTAGACGTAGTAATAGTATTAGACGTAGTAATAGTATTAGACGTAGTAATAGTATTAGACGTAGTAATAGTATTAGACATAGTAATAGTATTAGACATAGTATTAGTATTAGACGTAGTAATAGTATTAGACATAGTAATAGTACCCAGAGACTAGTAGTAATAGTATTATATGTAGTAATAGTATTAGACGTAGTAATAGTATTAGACGTAGTAATAGAATTAGACGTAGTAATAGTATTAGATGTAGTAATAGTATTAGACGTAGTAATAGTATTCAGACACAAGTAGTAATAGTATTAGATGTAGTAATAGTATTAGATGTAGTAATAGTATTAGCGTAGTAATAGTATTAGCCGTAGTAATAGTATTAGCCATAGTAATAGTATTAGCCATAGTAATAGTATTAGATGTAGTAATAGCATTAGACATAGTAATAGTATTCAGACACAAGTAGTAATAGTATTAGATGTAGTAATAGTATTAGATGTAGTAATAGTATTAGATGTAGTAATAGTATTCAGACACAAGTAGTAATAGTATTAGATATAGTAATAGTATTAGATGTAGTAATAGTATTAGATGTAGTAATAGTATTAGATGTAGTAATAGTATTAGACATAGTAATAGTATTAGGCGTAGTAATAGTATTAGACATAGTAATAGTATTAGGCGTAGTAAACTTATTAGATGTAGTAAACTTATTAGCTGTAGTAATAGTATTAGATGTATTAAGCGTATTAGATGTAGTAATAGTATTAGATGTATTAAACGTATTAGATGTAGTAATAGTAGATGTAGTAATAGTATTATATGTAGTAATAGTAGATGTAGTAATAGTATTAGACGTAGTAATAGTATTAGACGTAGTAATAGTAGATGTAGTAATAGTATTAGATGTAGTAATAGCATTAGATGTAGTAATAGTAGATGTAGTAATAGTATTAGGCGTAGTAATAGTATTAGGCGTAGTAATAGTATTAGACGTAGTAATAGTATTAGACGTAGTAATAGTATTAGGCGTAGTATTAGTATTAGGCGTAGTAATAGTATTAGATGTAGTAATAGTATTAGGCGCAGTAGTAGTATTAGGCGTAGTAATAGTATTAGGCGTAGTAATAGTATTAGGCGTAGTAGTAGTATTAGGCGTAGTAATAGTATTAGGCGTAGTAATAGTATTAGAAGCAGTAATAGTATTAGAAGTAGTAATAGTATTAGACGTAGTAGTAGTATTAGGCGTAGTAATAGTATTAGACGTAGTAGTAGTATTAGGCGTAGTAATAGTATTAGACGTAGTAATAGTATTAGATGTAGTAATAGTATTAGACGAAGAAATAGTATTAGACGTAGTAATAGTATTAGACGTAGTAATAGTATTAGACGTAGTAATGGTATTAGACGTAGTAATAGTATTAGACGTAGTAATAGTATTAGAGGTAGTAATAGTATTAGAGGTAGTAATAGTATTAGAGGTAGTAGTAGTATTAGATGTAGTAATAGTATTAGATGTAGTAATAGTATTAGACGTAGTAATAGTATTAGACGTAGTAATAGTATTAGACGTAGTAATAGTATTAGGCGTAGTAATAGTATTAGACATAGTATTAGTATTAGACGTAGTAATAGTATTAGACATAGTAATAGTACCAGAGACTAGTAGTAATAGTATTAGATGTAGTAATAGTATTAGACGTAGTAATAGTATTAGCCATAGTAATAGTATTAGACGTAGTAATAGTATTAGACGTAGTAATAGTATTAGACGTAGTAATAGTATTAGACATAGTAATAGTATTAGACATAGTAATAGTATTAGACATAGTAATAGTACCCAGAGACTAGTAGTAATAGTATTAGATGTAGTAATAGTATTAGACGTAGTAATAGTATTAGATGTAGTAGTAGTATTAGATGTAGTAATAGTATTAGATGTAGTAATAGTATTAGACGTAGTAAAAGTATTAGACGTAGTAATAGTATTAGACGTAGTAATAGTATTAGACGTAGTAATAGTGTTAGACATAGTATTAGTATTAGGCGTAGTAATAGTATTAGACATAGTAATAGTACCCAGAGACTAGTAGTAATAGTATTAGATGTAGTAATAGTATTAGACGTAGTAATAGTATTAGGCGTAGTAATAGTATTAGACGTAGTAATAGTATTAGACGTAGTAATAGTATTAGACGTAGTAATAGTATTAGACATAGTAATAGTATTAGACATAGTATTAGTATTAGACGTAGTAATAGTATTAGACATAGTAATAGTACCCAGAGACTAGTAGTAATAGTATTATATGTAGTAATAGTATTAGACGTAGTAATAGTATTAGACGTAGTAATAGAATTAGACGTAGTAATAGTATTAGATGTAGTAATAGTATTAGACGTAGTAATAGTATTCAGACACAAGTAGTAATAGTATTAGATGTAGTAATAGTATTAGATGTAGTAATAGTATTAGACGTAGTAATAGTATTAGCCGTAGTAATAGTATTAGCCATAGTAATAGTATTAGCCATAGTAATAGTATTAGATGTAGTAATAGTATTAGACATAGTAATAGTATTCAGACACAAGTAGTAATAGTATTAGATGTAGTAATAGTATTAGATGTAGTAATAGTATTAGATGTAGTAATAGTATTCAGACACAAGTAGTAATAGTATTAGATATAGTAATAGTATTAGATGTAGTAATAGTATTAGATGTAGTAATAGTATTAGATGTAGTAATAGTATTAGACATAGTAATAGTATTAGACGTAGTAATAGTATTAGACATAGTAATAGTATTAGACGTAGTAAACTTATTAGATGTAGTAAACTTATTAGCTGTAGTAATAGTATTAGATGTATTAAACGTATTAGATGTAGTAATAGTATTAGATGTATTAAACGTATTAGATGTAGTAATAGTATTAGATGTAGTAATAGTATTATATGTAGTAATAGTAGATGTAGTAATAGTATTAGACGTTGTAATAGTATTAGACGTAGTAATAGTATTAGATGTAGTAATAGTATTAGACGTAGTAATAGTATTAGATGTAGTAATAGTATTAGACGTAGTAATAGTATTAGATGTAGTAATAGTAGATGTAGTAATAGTATTAGACGTAGTAATAGTATTCAGACACAAGTAGTAATAGTATTAGACATAGTAATAGTATTAGACGTAGTAAACTTATTAGATGTAGTAAACTTATTAGCTGTAGTAATAGTATTAGATGTATTAAACTTATTAGATGTAGTAATAGTATTAGATGTAGTAATAGTATTAGACGTAGTAATAGTATTAGACGTAGTAATAGTATTAGAAGTAGTAATAGTATTAGAAGTAGTAATAGTATTAGACGTTGTAATAGTATTAGACGTAGTAATAGTATTAGACGTAGTAATAGTATTAGACGTAATAGTATTAGATGTAGTAATAGTATTAGAAGTAGTAATAGTATTAGGCGTAGTAGTAGTATTAGACGTAGTAATAGTATTAGACGTAGTAGTAGTATTAGGCGTAGTAATAGTATTAGACGTAGTAATAGTATTAGGCGTAGTAATAGTATTAGATGTAGTAATAGTATTAGGCGAAGAAATAGTATTAGACGTAGTAATAGTATTAGACGAAGTAATAGTATTAGGTAGTAATGGTATTAGACGTAGTAATAGTATTAGACGTAGTAATAGTATTAGAGGTAGTAATAGTATTAGAGGTAGTAATAGTATTAGAGGTAGTAGTAGTATTAGATGTAGTAATAGTATTAGATGTAGTAATAGTATTAGACGTAGTAATAGTATTAGACGTAGTAATAGTATTAGACGTAGTAATAGTATTAGACGTAGTAATAGTATTAGACATAGTATTAGTATTAGACGTAGTAATAGTATTAGACATAGTAATAGTACCCAGAGACTAGTAGTAATAGTATTAGATGTAGTAATAGTATTAGACGTAGTAATAGTATTAGCCATAGTAATAGTATTAGGCGTAGTAATAGTATTAGACGTAGTAATAGTATTAGACGTAGTAATAGTATTAGACGTAGTAATAGTATTAGACATAGTAATAGTATTAGACATAGTAATAGTACCCAGAGACTAGTAGTAATAGTATTAGATGTAGTAATAGTATTAGACGTAGTAATAGTATTAGATGTAGTAGTAGTATTAGATGTAGTAATAGTATTAGATGTAGTAATAGTATTAGACGTAGTAATAGTATTAGGCGTAGTAATAGTATTAGACGTAGTAATAGTATTAGACGTAGTAATAGTGTTAGACATAGTATTAGTATTAGATTTAGTAATAGTATTAGACATAGTAATAGTACCCAGAGACTAGTAGTAATAGTATTAGCAGTAGTAATAGTATTAGGCGTAGTAATAGTATTAGACGTAGTAATAGTATTAGACGTAGTAATAGTATTAGGCGTAGTAATAGTATTAGACGTAGTAATAGTATTAGACATAGTAATAGTATTAGACATAGTATTAGTATTAGACGTAGTAATAGTATTAGACATAGTAATAGTACCCAGAGACTAGTAGTAATAGTATTATATGTAGTAATAGTATTAGACGTAGTAATAGTATTAGGCGTAGTAATAGAATTAGGCGTAGTAATAGTATTAGATGTAGTAATAGTATTAGGCGTGGTAATAGTATTCAGACACAAGTAATAGTATTAGATGTAGTAATAGTATTAGATGTAGTAATAGTATTAGACGTAGTAATAGTATTAGCCGTAGTAATAGTATTAGCCATAGTAATAGTATTAGCCATAGTAATAGTATTAGATGTAGTAATAGTATTAGACATAGTAATAGTATTCAGACACAAGTAGTAATAGTATTAGATGTAGTAATAGTATTAGATGTAGTAATAGTATTAGATGTAGTAATAGTATTCAGACACAAGTAGTAATAGTATTAGATATAGTAATAGTATTAGATGTAGTAATAGTATTAGATGTAGTAATAGTATTAGATGTAGTAATAGTATTAGACATAGTAATAGTATTAGACGTAGTAATAGTATTAGACATAGTAATAGTATTAGGCGTAGTAAACTTATTAGATGTAGTAAACTTATTAGCTGTAGTAATAGTATTAGATGTATTAAATTAGATGTAGTAATAGTATTAGATGTATTAAACGTATTAGATA
>NW_027012772.1:0-18293 GCF_036934945.1 Oncorhynchus masou masou
TAGTTAAAGAGGAGTTTTACCTCAGATGTCTGAGTTTTAGAGGAGGGGTTTTACCTCAGATGTCCTAGTTTTAGAGGAAGGGTTTTACCTCAGATGTCCTAGTTTTAGAGGGAGGGGTTTAACTCAGATGTCTAGTTTTAGAGGGTTTACCTCAGATGTCAAGTTTTAGAGGAGTTTTACCTCAGATGTCCTAGTTTTAGAGGAGTTTTACCTCAGATGTCCTAGTTTTAGAGGGGGCTTTACACTCAGATGTCCTTGTTTTAGAGGGGGCTTTACCTCAGATGTCCTAGTTTTAGAGAGGCTTTACCTCAGATGTCTTAGTTTTGGAGGAGGGCTTTGCCTCAGATGTCCTAGTTTTAGAGGAGGGGTTTTACACTCAGATGTCCTAGTTTTAGAGGAGGGGTTTTACCTCAGATGTCCTAGTTTTAAGAGGGGTTTTTACCTCAGATGTCCTAGTTTTAGAGGAGTTTTACCTCAGATGTCCTAGTTTTAGAGGAGTTTTACCTCAGATGTCCTAGTTTTAGAGGGGTTTTACACCTCAGATGTGCAAGTTTTAGAGGAGTTTTACCTCAGATGTCCTAGTTTTAGAGGGAGGGTTTTACCTCCCAGATGTCCCTAGTTTAGAGGGTTTTACCTCAGATGTCCTAGTTTTTGAGGGGCTTTACCTCAAGATGTCCTAGTTTTAGAGGGGGCTTTACCTCAGATGTCCTAGTTTTAGAGGGGCTTTTACACTCAGATGTCCTAGTTTTAGAGGGCTTTACCTCAGGTGTCCTGGTTTTGGAGGAGGGGCTTTACCTCAGATGTCCTAGTTTTAGAGGGGCTTTACCTCAGATGTCCTGAGTTTTGGGGGCTTTACCTCAGATGTCTGAGTTTTGGAGGAGGGGCTTTACCTCAGATGTCCTAGTTTTTGGAGGAGGGCTTTTGCACTCAGGTGTCTAGTTTTTAGAGGGGGCTTTGCCTCAGATGTCCTAGTTTTAGAGGAGGGGTTTTACCTCAGATGTCCTAGTTTTCAGAGGAGGGGTTTTACCTCAGATGTCCTAGTTTTTAAGAGGGGTTTTACCTCAGATGTCCAAGTTTTAGAGGATTTTTACCTCAGATGTCCTAGTTTTAGAGAGTTTTACCTCAGATGTCCCTAGTTTTTAGAGGGGGCTTTACCTCAGATGTCCTAGTTTTTAGAGGGGCTTTACCTCAGATGTCCTAGTTTTAGAGGGGTTTTACCTCAGATGTCCCTGGATTTTAGAGGAGCTGCCATCCGATGTCCCTAGTTTTAGAGGGGCTTTACCTCAGATGTCCTAGTTTTGGAGGAGGGGCTTTACCTCAGATGTCCTAGTTTTAGAGGGGGCTTTACCTCATAGATGTCCTGAGTTTTAGAGGGTTTTACCTCAGATGTCCTAGTTAAGAGGAGTTTTACCTCAGATGTCTGAGTTTTAGAGGAGGGTTTACCTCAGATGTCTAGTTTTAGAGGAGGGGTTTTACCTCAGATGTCCTAGTTTTAGAGGAGGTTTACCTCAGATGTCCTAGTTTTTAGAGGAGGGTTTTACCTCAGATGTCCAAGTTTTAGAGGAGGTTTTACCTCAGATGTCCTAGTTTTTAGAGAAGTTTTTACCTCAGATGTCCTAGTTTTAGAGGGGCTTTACCTCAGATGTCCTTGTTTTAGAGGGCTTTACACTCAGATGTCTAGTTTTGAGAGGCATTTACCTCAGATGTCTTAGTTTTGGAGGAGGGCTTTACCTCAAATGTGCTAGTTTTAGAGGAGGGTTTTACCTCAGATGTCCTAGTTTTAGAGGAGGGTTTTACCTCAGATGTCCTAGTTTGAGAGGGGTTTTACCTCAGATGTCCTAGTTTTAGAGGAGTTTTACCTCAGATGTCCTAGTTTTTAGAGGAGGTTTTACCTCAGATGTCCTAGTTTTAGAGGGGTTTTACCTCAGATGTCCTAGTTTTAGAGTGGCTTTTACCTCAGATGTCCGAGTTTTAGAGGAGGGTTTTACCTCAGATGTCCTAGTTTTAGAGGAGGGGTTTTACCTCAGATGTCCTAGTTTTAGAGGAGGGGTTTTACCTCAGATGTCCTAGTTTTAGAGGAGGGGTTTTACCTCAGATGTCCTAGTTTTAGAGGGGTTTTACCTCAGATGTCCAAGTTTTAGAGGAGTTTTACCTCAGATGTCCTAGTTTTAGAGGGGCTTTACCTCAGATGTCCTAGTTTTAGAGGGGCTTTACCTCAGATGTCCTAGTTTTAGAGGGGCTTTACCTCAGATGTCCTAGTTTTAGAGGGGCTTTACCTCAGATGTCCTAGTTTTGGAGGAGGGGCTTTACCTCAGATGTCCTAGTTTTAGAGGAGGGGCTTTACCTCAGATGTCCTAGTTTTAGAGGGACTTTACCTCAGATGTCTGAGTTTTGGAGGAGGGCTTTACCTCAGATGTCTTAGTTTTGGAGGAGGGGCTTTACCTCAGATGTCCTAGTTTTAGAGGGGCTTTACCTCAGATGTCCTAGTTTTAGAGGAGTTTTCCCTCAGATGTCCTAGTTTTAGAGGGGCTTTACCTCAGATGTCCTAGTTTTAGAGGGGTTTTACCTCAGATGTCCTAGTTTTAGAGGGGTTTTACCTCAGATGTCCTAGTTTTAGAGGGGCTTTACCTCAGATGTCCTAGTTTTAGAGGGGCTTTACCTCAGATGTCCTAGTTTTAGAGGGGCTTTACCTCAGATGTCCTAGTTTTAGAGGGGCTTTACCTCAGATGTCCTAGTTTCACAAGTTCACTTGATATTACAGGAGTGTGGAAATTGCTGGGTAGTTTTCAAACCAGGGGAACAATGATGTGGCCTGTTGTACTGAAAGAGACTATATTACCGCTTATTCTCCCTCTGGCATCACATTTTAAAATATTCTCATCCCCCTCTAATCCCAATGGCCATACATCACCCTTTGAATGAATAAATATTCACATTAAAATCCAGCTTTCTGGCTCAGGCTGCCATATGGCTTTAAGAACCGGTTTAAGGTTCAAACATGTTAATGTCATGCCTTGGCTTTGATCCCTGGGAAATTAACACACAGAGAGAGAGCAATGGAGAGAGAGAGAGAGAGAGAGAGAGAGAGAGAGAGAGAGAGAGAGAGAGAGAGACTGTACTGACTCCAGCTAACGTTTCTTTGCTTGGCAGTCGCCCCACTTGGAGGTGCGGTGCAATCAATACTACTGCTATGAAAATGCATGTTATCTGGTCTGTCAGCGGGTGCAATATGCTAATGCACAGAAATAAATAAATATACTTTGGTAACGCGATGCGTATGTGCACGGTAAATAACAGCATGGAGGTTCTGTGCTGCATTGTTATCACGCCTGCATTTTCTGTCCATGTATATTTATAGGTGTTGTGGGTGGAGAGTTTCATATTAATTGGCAGGTAAAGGCACAGCCCCATCACTTAGGAGTGAATGGAAAAGGTGCTATTAGATTTTACATTAATGAAGCATATGGACTGTAATGGAGTCGTTCGTTGTCCAAAGCCTCTGGAACCCCATAACATCCACATAAGTAGGGTATGAGGAAGAAACATCTACAATAAACAAAATAGCGCTGTTGTAAAACTATGGTACATTGTAGAGTACTGTATTTCTTTCTGATGTTACTGTAAATTTTACCGTACTCCAATCATGTAATATGCATCTGCTTCTATCTCCATCCTCATCTGAATACTGAGACAATTAAGATGAATCTGTTTGGTGATATACAGACATAGTCACTTGCATGTGCAGAAAAGCCATTGTGATGTTCAGAGAAACCATAACTTTGCTTGACACCAGCCCTGTTTATTATGGCAAGCATCTCCCTCGACAAGTGATTGATGTCGGGGAAATCAAAAGTAATCAACTTACCGTTACAGAGGGCTATGTCCTCTCCATCACACTGTGTCCAAACTGTCACAATAGTCGCTGGGGACAAAAAGTACAGTGTGCTTGATCTTGCTCTTGTGTCTGTGTATGTGCACGTGTGTGTGTATGTGCATGTGCACACAGTTTTAGATTTCACTGGGTTCTAATGTGTGTAATCTCCTGTCATCTCCAGAGCTGTGCAGTCAGAGAGGGATTGTTCTGTAATGAGAGGGCATGTCAGAGCTGTGCAGTCAGAGAGGGATTTTCTTTAATGAGAGGGGATGTCAGGGTACGAGATGATTGGCTGTCACAGAGGATATTCTGAAGCCCTGCCTGGAGTGATTGGCTGTCACAGGATATGAAGGCCTGACTGGGTGATTGGCTGTCACAGAGGATCTCTCCTGGGTGATTGGCTGAAGGATATTCTGATCTCTCTGGGTGATTAGCTGTCACAGAGGATATTCTGAAGGCCTGATCTCTCTGGGTGATTGGCTGTCACAGGATATTCTGAAGGCCTGATCTCTCTGGGTGATTGGCTGTCACAGAGGATATTCTGAAGGCCTGATCTCTCTGGGTGATTGGCTGGATGATTGGCTGTCTCTCTGGGTGATTGGCTGTCACAGAGGATATTCTGAAGGCCTGATCTCTCTGGGTGATTAGCTGTGATTAGGCCTGATCTCTCTGGGTGATTGGCTGTCTGAAGGGGATATTCTGAAGGCCTGATCTCTCTGGGTGATTGGCTGTCTGAGGATATTCTGAAGGCCTGATCTCTCTGGGTGATTGGCTGTCACAGAGGGATATTCTGAAGGCCTGATCTCTGGGTGATTGGCTGTCACAGAGGATATTCTGAGAGGCCTGATCTCTCTCACAGAGGATATTCTGAGAAGGCCTGATCTCTGGGTGATTGGCTGTCACAGAGGATATTCTGAAGGCCTGATCTCTCTGGGTGATTGGCTGTCACAGGGATATTGTGCAGTCCTGATATCTCTGTATTCTACAGGCTCACCACCAAGTCAGCCAAGTAGACCTTCATGCGACAACTTGACAACATCACCAGGAACCATTAGATCCAGGCCTGGGCAAAGGCCGGCCTAGGGTATATGCGGCCCCGCCCTGATTCAATAAGAGTGCGGAATCATGCTTAGATCACATAAGGAATTTGCGATAGTAAAAGTTTTGAAAAACGGATTTACTATTCAAATTAAAATCCCAATGAATACTCGCCTTTGTGTAATGACTTAACTCTCCCGTGTTGTGAGACATTTATTTTTAAGGCACGTATAAATAACAACTGCACGAGGACAGACAGTGACTGACAGGTCGACACACGTCACAATTACAAATATTAGCTTGGTAGAAATTGCGCAAAAAAATTGTTTCTCAAAACATTTCTAAGAAATGGAAAGTAGACAATGAATGTAGGGTGTTCCAGCAAGAGTGGACAAAGCTGTGTGCTTAGTTGCAAAGAGCATCGCTGTCTTGAAGACTACAACATCGACACTTCCTGACAAAGCAGAGAAATATAGGAACATGTCTTCTGAGCAGAGGGCAGGTGCATCGAAAGAGTTGCATTCTCAGTTGCAAAAGCAGCAAGGACTTTTCGCAAAACATTTTGACGGCCCGCCCCCAGTTGGTAAGGGTAGGCAACAACACGTCTGCCATGCTGATCCTCAACACTGGGGCCCCTCAGGGATGTGTACTTAGTCCCCTCCTGTACTCCCTGTTCACCCACGACTGCGCCAAACACGACTCCAACATCATCATTAAGTTTGCTGACGACACAACAGTGGTAGGCCTGATCACCGACAATGAAGAGACTATAGGGAGGCGGTCAGAGAACTGACCCTCTCTCCCTCAATGTGAGCAAGACAAAGGAGCTAATCATGAACTATAGGAAAGGCGAGCCGAAGAACAGGCCCCCCATTAACATCAACGGGGCTGTAGTGGGCGGGTCGAGAGTTTCAAGTTCCCTTGGTGTCCACATCCCCCACACTCCATTTTGTTTTGTACGCTGCTACTCGCTGTTTATTGTCTATGCATAGTCACTTCACCCCTACCTACATGTACAAATTACCTCTAACCTGTACCCCGTGACCGTACACTGACTCATTATTGTTTGCTTTTTATAATTTTTCTACTTTAGTTTATTTGATAGCTATTTTCTTCACTTTTCTTGAACTGAACTGTTGGTTAAGGGCTTGTCAGTCAGCATTTCAATACAAGGTCTACAATTGTATTCGGCGCATGTGAGCGATTTTTAAGTGGAAGCCAACAATCTCACCACCTTCCGACACTACTAGTGTTCATTTTCAGATAACAACAATCTCACCCATCTTCTGAACACTATAGTCTGTTCCTATCAGATAACAATCTCACCCATGTTCGTCCGACACTACTAGTCTGTTCCCTATCAGATGACCTTCTGACACTACTAGTCTGTTCCCTATCAGATGACAACAATCTCACCCACCTTACATTTACATTTACATTAGTCATTTAGCAGACGCTCTTATCCCAGAGCGACACAAATTGGTGAATTCACCTTCTGGCATCAGTGGAACAGCCACTTTACAATAGTGCATCTAAATCATTTAAGGGGGGGTGAGAAGGATTGCTTTATCCTATCCTAGGTATTCCTTGAAGAGGTGGGGTTTCAGGTGTCTCCGGAAGGTGGTGATTGACTCCGCTGTCCTGGCGTCGTGAGGGGTTTGTTCCACCATTGGGGGGCCAGAGCAGCGAACAGTTTTGACTGGGCTGAGCGGGAACTGTACTTCCTCGAGTGGTAGGGAGAGCGAGCAGGCCAGAGGTGGATGAACGCAGTGCCCTTGTTTGGGTGTAGGGCCTGATCAGAGCCTGGAGGTACTGCGGTGCCGTTCCCCTCACAGCTCCGTAGGCAAGCACCATGGTCTTGTAGCGGATGCGAGCTTCAACTGGAAGCCAGTGGAGAGAGCGGAGGAGCGGGGTGACGTGAGAGAACTTGGGAAGGTTGAACACCAGACGGGCTGCGGCGTTCTGGATGAGTTGTAGGGGTTTAATGGCACAGGCAGGGAGCCAGCCAACAGCGAAGTTGCAGTAATCCAGACGGGAGATGACAAGTGCCTGGATTAGGACCTGCGCCGCTTCCTGTGTGAGGCAGGGTCGTACTCTGGATGTTGTAGAGCATGAACCTACAGAAGACGGGCCACCGCCTTGATGTTAGTTAGACGACAGGGTGTTGTCCAGGATCACGCCAAGGTTCCGCGCTCTGGGAGGAGGGACACAATGGGTTGTGCCGTGATGGCGGAATCATGGAGCGGGCAGTCCTTCCCGGGAGGAAGAGCAGCTCCGTCTTGCCGAGGGGTTCAGCTTGAGGTGGTGATCCGTCATCCACACTGATATGTCTGCCAGACATGCAGAAATGCGATTAGCCACCTGGTCATCAGAAGGGAAAGGAGAAGATTAATTGTGTGTCGTCTGCATAGCAATGATAGGAGAGACCATGTGAGGTTATGACAGAGCCAAGTGACTTGGTGTATAGCGAGAATAGGAGAGGGCCCTAGAACAGAGCCCTGGGGGACACCAGTGGTGAGGCGCGTGCGAGGAGACAGATTCTCGCCACGCCACCCTGTGGAGCGACCTGTCAGGTAGGACGCAATCAGCGTGGGCCGCACCGGAGATGCCCAACTCGGAGAGGGTGGAGAGGAGGATCTGATGGTTCACAGTGTGGTAGCCGATAGGTCTAGAAGGATGAGAGCAGAGGGAGAGAGTTAGCTTTAGCAGTGCGGACGCCTCCGTGATACAGAGAAGAGCAGTCTCAGTTGAATGACTATCTCTTGAAACCTGACTGATTTGGATCAAGAAGGTCATTCTGAGAGAGATAGCGGGAGAGCTGGCCAAGGACGGCACGTTCAAGAGTTTTGGAGAGAAAGAAAAGAAAGGGATACTGGTCTGTAGTTGTTGACATCGGAGGTATCGAGTGTAGGTTTTTCAGAAGGGGTGCAACTCTCGCTCTCTTGAAGACGGAAGGGACGTAGCCAGCGGTCAGGGATGAGTTGATGAGCGAGGTGAGGTAAGGAGAAGGTCCTCCGATGGTCTGGAGAAGAGAGGAGGGGATAGGGTCAATCGGGCAGGTTGTTGGGCGGCCGGCCGTCTGAAGCGAGATTTCATCTGAGAGAGGGGAGAAAGAGGTCAGAGCACAGGGTAGGGCAGTGTGAGCAGAACCAGCGGTGTCGTTTGACTTAGCAAACGAGGATCGGATGTCGTCGACCTTCTTTTCAAAATGGTTGACGAAGTCATCTGCAGAGAGGGAGGAGGGGGAGGGGGAGGAGGATTCAGGAGGGAGGAGAAGGTGGCAAAGAGCTTCCTAGGGTTAGAGGCAGATGCTTGGAATTTAGAGTGGAAGAAAGTGGCTTTAGCAGCAGAGACAGAGGAGGAAAATGTAGAGAGGAGGAGTGAAAGGATGCCAGGTCCGCAGGGAGGCGTGTTTTCCTCCATTTCCGCTCGGCTGCCCGGAGCACTGTTCTGTGAGCTCGCAATGAGTCGTCGAGCCACGGGAGCGGGAGGGAGGACCGAGCCGGCCTGGAGGATAGGGGACATAGAGAGTCAAAGGATGCAGAAAGGGAAGAGGAGGGTTGAGGAGGCAGAATCAGGAGATAGGTTGGAGAAGGTATGAGCAGAGGGAAGAGATGATAGGATGGAAGAGGAGAGAGTAGCGGGGAGAGAGAAGCGAAGGTTGGGACGGCGCGATACCATCCGGTAGGGGCAGTGTGGGAAGTGTTGGATGAGAGCGAGAGGGAAAAGGATACAAGGTAGTGGTCGGAGACTTGGAGGGGAGTTGCAATGAGGTTAGTGGAAGAACAGCATCTAGTAAAGATGAGGTCGGCGTATTGCCTGCCTTGTGAGTAGGGGGAAGGTGAGAGGGTGAGGTCAAAAAGAGGAGAGGTGGAAAGAAGGAGGCAGAGAGGAATGAGTCAAAGGTAGACGTGGGGAGGTTAAAGTCGCCCAGGACTGTGAGAGGTGAGCCGTCCTCAGGAAAGGAGCTTATCAAGGCATCAAGCTCATTGATGAACTCTCCGAGGAACCTGGAGGGCGATAAATGATAAGGATGTTAAGCTTGAAAGGGCTGGTAACTGTGACAGCATGGAATTCAAAGAGGCGATAGACAGATGGGTAAGGGGAGAAAGAGAGAATGACCACTTGGGAGAGATGAGGATCCCGGTGCCACCACCCGCTGACCAGAAGCTCTCGGGGTGTGCGAGAACACGTGGGCGGACGAAGAGAGAGCAGTAGGAGTAGCAGTGTTGTCTGTGGTGATCCATGTTTCCGTCAGTGCCAAGAAGTCGAGGACTGGAGGGAGGCATAGGCTGAGATGAACTCTGCCTTGTTGGCCGCAGATCGGCAGTTCCAGAGGCTACCGGAGACCTGGAACTCCACGTGGGTCGTGCGCGCTGGGACCACCAGATTAGGGTGGCCGCGGCCACGCGGTGTGGAGCGTTTGTATGGTCTGTGCAGAGAGGAGAGAACAGGGATAGATAGACACATAGTTGACAGGCTACAGAAGAGGCTACGCTAATGCAAAGGAGATTGGAATGACAAGTGGACTACACTTATCGAATGTTCAGAACGTTAAACTTACGTAGCAAGAATCTTATTGACTAAAATGATTGAAATGATACAGTACTGCTGGAGTAGGCTAGCTGGCAGTGGCTGCGTTGTTGACACTACACTAATCAAGTCGTTCCGTCGAGTGTAATAGTTTCTACAGTGCTGCTATTCGGGGGCTAGCTGGCTAGCTAGCAGTGTTGATTACGTAATGTTACGTTAAAAGAACGACAATAGCTGGCTAGCTAACCTGAAAATCGCTCCAGACTACACAATTGTCTTAGATACAAAAGACGGCTATGTAGCTAGCTAGCTACAATCAAACAAATCAAACCGTTGTACTGTACTGTAATGTAATGAAGTGAAATGAAAATGTGATACTACCTGTGGAGCGGCGGAATGTTGACCGGGTTGTTGAAGTTCAAATCGGAAGACGTTGGCTAGCTGTTGGCTAGCTAGCTAGCAGTAACTCCTACGTTAAGGACGACAAGTAGCTGGCTAGCTAACCTCGGTACATTAAGATAATCACTCTAAGTCTACACACTCTAAACTACACAATTACCTTGGATACGAAGACAGCAAAGACAACTATGTAGCTAGCTAACACTACACTAATCGTCGTTGAGTGTAATAGTTTCTACAGTGCTAGTGGACGTTAGCTAGCTGCTGGGCAGATAGCAGTGTAGCTACGTTAGGACGACGAAATACGATAATTACGCAATTATCTTTGATACAAGAAACGGCTATGTAGCTAGCTAAGAAGAAATTGCTAAGATTAGACAAATCAAACCGTTGTACTATAATGAAATGTAATGAAAAGTTATATACCTGCGGACCCGAGAAGTGTAGATGCGACAGCTCCTCCAACCAGAGCAACTACAGCTATACTAGTCTGTACCCTATCAGATGACCTTCTGACACTACTAGTCTGTTCTATCAGATGACAACAATCTCACCCACCTTCTGACACTACTAGTCTGTACCCTATCAGATGACCTTCTGACTTCACTACTAGTCTGTTCCCTATCAGATGACAACAATCTCACCACCTTCTGACACTACTAGTCTGTACCCTATCAGATGACAACAATCTCACCCACCTTCTGACACTACTAGTGTTCCCTATCAGATGACTTAACAATCTCACCCACCTTCTGACACTACTAGTCTGTTTCCTATCCAGATGACAACAATCTCACCCACCTTCTGACACTACTAGTCTGTACCCTATCAGATGACAACAATCTCACCCACCTTCTGACACTACTAGTGTTCCTATCAGATAACAACAATCTCACCCACCTTCTGACACTACTAGTCTGTTTTCCTATCAGATGACAACAATCTCACCCACCTTCTGACACTACTAGTCTGTTCCCCATCAGATGACCTTCTGACACTACTAGTCTGTTCCCTATCAGATGACAACAATCTCACCCACCTTCTGACACTACCTAGTCTGTTCCCCATCAGATGACCTTCTGACACTACTAGTCTGTTCCCTATCAGATGACAACAATCTCACCCACCTTCCGACACTACTAGTCTGTTCCATATCAGATGACCTTCTGCCACTATAGTCTGTTTCCTTTTTCAGATGATCATACATCGCTGCTGTGTGCTTTGAGCGGTGAGTTTTCTCATCATTTGGAGGATTTCAAAAGTGTCTCCTTTCACCTTCAATGTGGATGAAGTTCCCATTGACCTGCAACTTGAGCTTGATCTTCAGTCTGATGCAGTGATTGGAGAACTATTCAAAACAATGTCACTGACGAGGTTCTATGCATCTCTCAATGAACAACACTTTCCAAAGATTAGGAGTCATGCTCAGAGATGTTCGTACTTTTCATTGATGAAATATAACAAGTCATGGCACAGATCATCTCTTACTGACTCTCACCTTTCAACAATCATAGCGATGTCAGAAACTATACTGAGCTTCACTGCTCTAGTCAATGCCCATCAGAGACTTCACTCCTCCCCCTTGATTGACTAGTTTAAATGTAATGTTGAAATAATTTCCCCAGGCCTGCATTAGAGTCTAGAGCCACCATTTTTGGAAGTGGAAATTTCCCCAGAGATCTGATAAAAAGAGACATTCTTGACGTTTGAAAACGTAGTTTCAGTTTTCTGTGTGTGTTTCTTTTGGACAAGTGTTTCTTTTGGACAAATCCAGGTATGTTATTCCCGTTTTGTTTTCGTTTTGCTTCTGTTTAAGAAACATTTCCCAACAGAATCAGCGGAATGAATACACCCATGATCACAAGATTCTCTTTCATAACTGTACGTCTGTATTCCTTCTACGCATCTATGCGCTCTCCTCTTCTCACCTTTTTCCCTTCACTTGTGGACTTCAATGCACAACACATCAGCTGTATATAAGAGCGTCTGCTAAATGACTTAAATGTAAATGTAAATGTATGTGACCAGGCGAAAAAACCTTCACAAGCCCAAACCATATCATAACCTGTACACACAGCCTACATCATTGTCCCCATATTAGCTAATCCAACATCATAGTCAACATAGCTAATAGAACTGACACGTTAGTAAAACCGCTACAACCATACAGTAACATTCAGTGTACAGTCAGTAGGCAGTTTAGCACTAACACCAGCTTGAGCCCCCATCGCAATAAATTAGTAAAACCAAAGCTTACATTGACTCTGAAGAGTTCCAGTGTTGTGTTGGATAGTCATAGCCAGCTAGCTAACATAGCATCCCTCTGTTTGAGCCAGGTGTTTTAGTAGGTTAAACTAGCTGGTTAGCTGCTTTTTGCTAGGTAAGTAGCTAAGTGAAAGTGAACCCCCCCATGAAATATAGCAATCTCTCGCTCTCTCTTTTTCTCCTCTATCTAGCTATCTCTCGCATACTTCTTCATTTTTGAAGAACTCAGTTGTGTCTTTCTCTCTATGTGAATCAGCTTCTCATCACATTTTATGCACTGCAGTGCTAGCTGTAGGTACTACGTTCAGTACTACATTCATTCTCTGATTGGCTTGACAACATGTCAGGTCATGCTGCAAGAGCTCTGATAGGTTTGAGGATGTCCTCCGGAAGTTGTAATAATGACTACAATAGTCTATGGAAGGAAGGAGGGGAACCATGAAGCCTCAAGGTTTATATTGAAGTCAATGTACCCAGAGGAGGAGGAAGCTAGCTCTCCTCCGGTTACACCTGTTGACGTTACTGTAGACCCTTCATACTTTTTAAAAATTCACTGAGCATGGTCCTCCCCTTTCTCGCCCTGAGGAGCCTCCACTGCTATCAGGTAGAAAATCTGTATCAAATCTGTATCTGACAGACAGGGTTAGAAAATCTTTCTTCTTCACTGGTGTTTTTTATGGCTTGTGGAAAACAAAAGGTAGTGCAATAACGCCACCAACTGGACGGGGTGGAAAAGATAAAATATCGCCATTAAAAATACCAAGTATTGGTAGCTGCAGTGGTGTAAAGTACATGAGTAAATTATTATGAAATTCACTGAGGAGGATGGTCCTCCTCTTCCTCTGAGGAGCCTCCACTGGTGTGTGTGTATTTGCGTGCATGTGTGGGTGCATGCATCTGTGTTTGTGTGTGTGTGTGTGTGTGTGTGTGTTTGTGTGTGTGTGTGTGTGTGTGTGTGTGTGTGTGTGTGTGTGTGTGTGTGTGTGTGTGTGTGTGTGTGTGTGTGTGTGTGTGTGTGTGTGTGTGTGTTTGTAAGTGTGTGTGTGTGTGTGTTTGTGTGCAAGCATCTGTGTGTGTTTGTGTACACTGAAGCTTTCTTTCACCTTTATTTGCTAAGTTGGCTGAGAGTTGATCACCAAACTAACATTGTGGTCTAACATCACATCCACTCCCTCCTAGTCATGATTTAGAGTTAACGCAGAGTATGCGTACGCTATTTGTCCCACTACTCAAAGTACCACTAGACGAAAACAAAGTCAAATGAATCAACATGCAGCCACATCGCCAGAGGGAAATTAGACAGGGGCCAGCTCGGATGGCGGCTAGCCAACCAACGTCTGCCGAAGGACAACCGGTAGCATTTCACAAATACTCATCATTCATTGACCGTAAACCCCAATCAAAGTGAATTAGGCACCTCCATCCACCCAGCACACATACAAACAAAATCAAAACATGATTGCTTGGCAAAAATGGATGTCACATTTCCATATTTGTTTCCCCAGGATTTATTCAGAAGCACAAGCACCGATGTGCATCCGAATCATCCCTTTACCTGAACTTTAGTCAACGCCACTAGACGGCTACCACCAGGTTACTCTACAATTTACACCTTAGGGTTGCTGATAGATGTACATGAGTCATGGAACACTGATCAATTAATAATGGAACACTGGTCACCCCAATAATGTTTACATACAAAGATTTAAGATCAAGGGTTGATACCTGCATGTCCACCAATGTTATTTACATGTTGAAATGTCCTTGTGGTCTGTCTTACACAGGGAAAAACCTTAGAAGCCTTAAGAAACAGATCAGTGAGCATGCTGTTTTACCCACTTCATATGTATATACTGTATTCCTAGTGAAGGCCATGCTGTTTTACCCACTTCATATGTATATACAGTATTCTAGGTGAAACCATGCTGTTTTACCCATTTCATATGTATATACAGTATTCTGATGAAGGCCATTCTGTTTTACCCACTTCATATGTATATACAGTATTCTAGTGAAGGCCATCCTGTTTTACCCACTTCATATGTATATACACAGTATTCTAGTGAAGGCCATCCTATTTTACCCATTTCATATGTATATACTGTATTCTAGTGAAGACCATGCTGTTTTACCCATTTCATATGTATATACTGTATTCTAGTGAAGGCCATGCTGTTTTACCCATTTCATATGTATATACTGTATTCTAGTGAAGACCATTCTGTTTTACCCATTTCATATGTACATACTGTATCTAGTGAAGGCCATGCTGTTTTACCCATTTCATATGTATATACAGTATTCTAGTGAAGGCCATCCTATTTTACCCATTTCATATGTATATACTGTATTCTGAGTGAAGACCATGCTGTTTTACCCATTTCATATGTATATACAGTATTCTAGTGAAGGCCATTCTGTTTTACCCATTTCATATGTACATACTGTATCTAGTGAAGACACATGCTGTTTTACCCACTTCATATGTATATACAGTATCTAGTGAAGGCCATGCTGTTTTACCCATTTCATATGTATATACAGTATTCTAGTGAAGGCCATTCTGTTTTACCCACTTCATATGTATATACTGTATTCTAGTGAAGGCCATGCTGTTTTACCCACTTCATATGTATATACTGTATTCTAGTGAAGGCCATGCTGTTTTACCCATTTCATATGTATATACAGTATCTAGTGAAGGCCATGCTGTTTTACACACTTCATATGTAAATACTGTATTCTAGTGAAGGCCATGCTGTTTTACCCATTTCATATGTATATACAGTATCTACTGAAGGCCATGCTGTTTTACCCACTTCATATGTATATACTGTATTCTAGTGAAGGCCATGCTGTTTTACCCACTTCATATGTATATACTGTATTCTAGTGAAGGCCATGCTGTTTTACCCATTTCATATGTACATACGGTATTCTAGTGAAGGCCATGCTGTTTTACCCATTTCATATGTATATACTGTATTCTAGTGAAGGCCATGCTGTTTTACCCACTTCATATGTATATACTGTATTCTAGTGAAGGCCATGCTGTTTTACCCATTTCATATGTATATACTGTATTCTAGTGAAGGCCATCCTGTTTTACCCATTTCATATGTATATACTGTATTCTAGTGAAGGCCATGCTGTTTTACCCACTTCATATGTATATACAGTATTCTAGTGAAGGCCATGCTGTTTTACCCATTTCATATGTATATACTGTATTCTAGTGAAGGCCATGCTGTTTTACCCACTTCATATGTATATACTGTATTCTAGTGAAGGCCATCCTGTTTTACCCACTTCATATGTATATACAGTATTCTAGTGAAGGCCATTCTGTTTTACCCATTTCATATGTATATACTGTATTCTAGTGAAGGCCATTCTGTTTTACCCACTTCATATGTATATACTGTATTCTAGTGAAGGCCATGCTGTTTTACCCATTTCATATGTATATACTGTATTCTAGTGAAGGCCATGCTGTTTTACCCATTTCATATGTATATACTGTATTCTAGTGAAGGCCATGCTGTTTTACCCATTTCATATGTATATACTGTATTCTAGTGAAGGCCATGCTGTTTTACCCATTTCATATGTATATACTGTATTCTAGTGAAGGCCATGCTGTTTTACCCATTTCATATGTATATACTGTATTCTAGTGAAGGCCATGCTGTTTTACCCATTTCATATGTATATACTGTATTCTAGTGAAGGCCATCCTGTTTTACCCATTTCATATGTATATACTGTATTCTAGTGAAGGCCATGCTGTTTTACCCATTTCATATGTATATACTGTATTCTAGTGAAGGCCATGCTGTTTTACCCATTTCATATGTATATACTGTATTCTAGTGAAGGCCATGCTGTTTTACCCATTTCATATGTATATACTGTATTCTAGTGAAGGCCATGCTGTTTTACCCATTTCATATGTATATACCGTATTCTAGTGAAGGACATCCTATTTTACCCATTTCATATGTATATACTGTATTCTAGTGAAGGCCATGCTGTTTTACCCATTTCATATGTATATACAGTATTCTAGTGAAGACCATGCTGTTTTACCCATTTCATATGTATATACTGTATTCTAGTGAAGGCCATCCTGTTTTACCCACTTCATATGTATATACAGTATTCTAGTGAAGGCCATGCTGTTTTACCCATTTCATATGTATATACTGTATTCTAGTGAAGGCCATTCTGTTTTACCCACTTCATATGTATATACAGTATTCTAGTGAAGGCCATTCTGTTTTACCCATTTCATGTGTATATACTGTATTCTAGTGAAGGACATCCTATTTTACCCACTTCATATGTATATACAGTATTCTAGTGAAGGCCATCCTGTTTTACCCATTTCATATGTATATACTGTATTCTAGTGAAGGCCATGCTGTTTTACCCATTTCATATGTATATACTGTATTCTAGTGAAGGCCATGCTGTTTTACCCATTTCATATGTATATACTGTATTCTAGTGAAGGCCATGCTGTTTTACCCATTTCATATGTATATACTGTATTCTAGTGAAGGCCATGCTGTTTTACCCATTTCATATGTATATACTGTATTCTAGTGAAGGCCATGCTGTTTTACCCACTTCATATGTATATACTGTATTCTAGTGAAGGCCATGCTGTTTTACCCATTTCATATGTATATACTGTATTCTAGTGAAGGCCATGCTGTTTTACCCACTTCATATGTATATACTGTATTCTAGTGAAGGCCATGCTGTTTTACCCACTTCATATGTATATACTGTATTCTAGTGAAGGCCATGCTGTTTTACCCATTTCATATGTATATACTGTATTCTAGTGAAGGCCATGCTGTTTTACCCACTTCATATGTATATACTGTATTCTAGTGAAGGCCATGCTGTTTTACCCATTTCATATGTATATACTGTATTCTAGTGAAGGCCATGCTGTTTTACCCATTTCATATGTATATACTGTATTCTAGTGAAGGCCATGCTGTTTTACCCATTTCATATGTATATACTGTATTCTAGTGAAGGCCATGCTGTTTTACCCATTTCATATGTATATACTGTATTCTAGTGAAGGCCATGCTGTTTTACCCATTTCATATGTATATACTGTATTCTAGTGAAGGCCATGCTGTTTTACCCATTTCATATGTATATACTGTATTCTAGTGAAGGCCATGCTGTTTTACCCATTTCATATGTATATACAGTATTCTAGTGAAGGCCATGCTGTTTTACCCATTTCATATGTATATACTGTATTCTAGTGAAGGCCATGCTGTTTTACCCATTTCATATGTATATACTGTATTCTAGTGAAGGCCATCCTGTTTTACCCACTTCATATGTATATACAGTATTCTAGTGAAGGCCATGCTGTTTTACCCATTTCATATGTATATACTGTATTCTAGTGAAGGCCATCCTGTTTTACCCACTTCATATGTATATACTGTATTCTAGTGAAGACCATCCTATTTTACCCACTTCATATGTATATACTGTATTCTAGTGAAGGCCATGCTGTTTTACCCATTTCATATGTATATACTGTATTCTAGTGAAGGCCATCCTGTTTTACCCATTTCATATGTATATACTGTATTCTAGTGAAGGCCATCCTATTTTACCCATTTCATATGTATATACTGTATTCTAGTGAAGGCCATGCTGTTTTACCCATTTCATATGTATATACTGTATTCTAGTGAAGGCCATCCTATTTTACCCATTTCATATGTATATACTGTATTCTAGTGAAGGCCATACTGTTTTACCCATTTCATATGTATATACTGTATTCTAGTGAAGGCCATCCTCATTTTACCCATTTCATATGTATATACTGTATTCTAGTGAAGGCCATGCTGTTTTACCCATTTCATATGTATATACTGTATTCTAGTGAAGGCCATGCTATTTTACCCATTTCATATGTATATACAGTATTCTAGTGAAGGCCATGCTGTTTTACCCACTTCATATGTATATACTGTATTCTAGTGAAGGCTATGCTGTTTTACCCATTTCATATGTATATACAGTATTCTAGTGAAGGCCATCCTGTTTTACCCATTTCATATGTATATACAGTATTCTAGTGAAGACCATGCTGTTTTACCCATTTCATATGTATATACAGTATTCTAGTGAAGGC
>NW_027012773.1:0-18291 GCF_036934945.1 Oncorhynchus masou masou
GTCAGGGCTTTGTGATGGCCACTCCAATACCTTGACTATTTTGCCACAACTTTGGAAGTATGGTTGGGGGTCATTTTCCAATTGGAAGACCCTTTTGCGACCAAGCTTTAACTTCCTGACTGATGTTTAGAGATTTTGCTTCAATATATCCACATAATTTTCCTCATGAGACGAGACCTGAATCCAATCGAGAATCTGTGGAAAGAACTGAAAACTGCTGGTCACAAATGCTCTCCATCCAACCTCACTGAGCTCGAGCTGTTTTGCAAGGAGGAATGGGAAAATTTTTCAGTCTCTCGATGTGCAAAACTGATAGAGACATACCCTAAGCGATTTTACAGCTGTAATCGCAGCAAAAGGTGGCGCTACAAAGTATTAACTTAAGGAGGCTGAATAATTTTGCACGCTCAATTTTTCAGTTTTTGATTTGTTAAAAAAGTTTGAAATATCCAATAAATGTCGTTCCACTTCATGATTGTGTCCCACTTGTTGTTGATTCTTCACAAAAAAAGACAGTTTTATATCTTTATGTTTGAAGCCTGAAATGCGGCAAAAGGTCGCAAAGTTCAAGGGGGCCGAATACTTTCGCAAGGCACTGTATAAACGTCTGACCCACTGGAATTGTGATACAGTGAAATAATCTGTCTGTAAACAATTGTTGGAAAAATTGCTTGTGTCATGCACAAAGTTAGATTTCCTAATCGATTTGCCAAAAACTATAGTTTGTTTACAAGAAATTTGTGGATTTGTTGAAAAACGAGTTGTAATGTCTTCAATTTAAGTGTATGTAAACTTCTGACTTCAACTGTATATACAAAGCGGTGTCAGAAGAAGGCCCAAAAAATGTGAAATCCTCCAGTCACCCAAGTCATAGACTGTTCTCTCTGCTACCGCACGGCAAGCGGTACCGGAGCGCCAAGTCTAGGACCAAAAATCTCCTTAACAGTTTCTACCCCCAAGCCATACAACTGCTGAACAATTAATCAAATTGCCACCCAGACTATTTACGTTGATCCTCTGCCATTTTGTTCCAATTTCTATTTTCTAAGTTTATTTAGTAAATCTTTTCCTAACTCAATTATTTTGAACTGCTATGTTGTTAAAGTGCTTGTCAGGAAGCATTTCAATGTAAGGTGTTGTATTCGGCCCATGTGACATATAATTAGATTTTATTTGCTGATAGCGTATTGAGAGGGTGTCATGAGAGAGGACAAGAGGACTCTAGCATTCCCTAGCAATGCTCCTCTTCCCCTAGCCTTTCAGTCGGACTCTCCATGGCCAGACATGGATATGAAGTGGACTTTTAAAGGGAGTAGGGTGCCGTTTGGGGGATAGCCTCAGTCTGCTGAGAGATTACATTTTCACTTCTGCTGACGTCTTGTTCTCCTTCTCACTTCACCGCCTCTTGCGTCACTTCATCTGGTTTCATGTAAATATCGGGCCCTTTTAAATGTTTTTTTCCCCCTGTGTCTTGTAAAATGACAGCCTGGCTGCAGCAACTTGCTTCAGGACGACACCTACAGTGCCTTGCGAAAGTATTCGGCCCCCTTGAACTTTGCGACCTTTTGCCACATTTCAGGCTTCAAACATAAAGATATAAAACTGTATTTTTTTGTGAAGAATCAACAACAAGTGGGACACAATCATGAAGTGGAACGACATTTATTGGATATTTCAAACTTTTTTAACAAATCAAAAACTGAAAAATTGGGCGTGCAAAATTATTCAGCCCCCTTAACTTAATACTTTGTAGCGCCACCTTTTGCTGCGATTACAGCTGTAAGTCGCTTGGGGTATGTCTCTATCAGTTTTGCACATCGAGAGACTGACATTTTTTCCCATTCCTCCTTGCAAAACAGCTCGAGCTCAGTGAGGTTGGATGGAGAGCATTTGTGAACAGCAGTTTTCAGTTCTTTCCACAGATTCTCGATTGGATTCAGGTCTGGACTTTGACTTGGCCATTCTAACACCTGGATATGTTTATTTTTGAACCATTCCATTGTAGATTTTGCTTTATGTTTTGGATCATTGTCTTGTTGGAAGACAAATCTCCGTCCCAGTCTCAGGTCTTTTGCAGACTCCATCAGGTTTTCTTCCAGAATGGTCCTGTATTTGGCTCCATCCATCTTCCCATCAATTTTAACCATCTTCCCTGTCCCTGCTGAAGAAAAGCAGGCCCAAACCATGATGCTGCCACCACCATGTTTGACAGTGGGTATGGTGTGGTCAGGGTGATGAGCTGTGTTGCTTTTACGCCAAACATAATGTTTTGCATTGTTGCCAAAAAGTTCAATTTTGGTTTAATCTGACCAGAGCACCACCTTCCACATGTTTGGTGTGTCTCCCAGGTGGCTTGTGGCAAACTTTAAACAACACTTTTTATGGATATCTTTAAGAAATGGCTTTCTTCTTGCCACTCTTCCATAAAGGTAAGATTGGTGCAATATTATACGACTGATTGTTGTCCTATGGACAGAGTCTCCCACCTCATGTAGAATCTCTGCAGTTCATCCAGAGTGATCATGGGCCTCTTGGCTGCATCTCTGATCAGTCTTCTCCTTGTATAGACTGAAAGTTTAGAGGGACGGCCGGAGTCTGGTAGATTTGCAGTGGTCTGATACTCCTTCCATTTCAATATTATCGCTTGCACAGTGCACCTTGGGATGTTTAAAGCTTGGGAAATCTTTTTGTATCCAAATCCAGCTTTAAACTGCTTCACAAGAATTATCTCGGACCTGCTTGGTGTGTTCCTTGTTCTTCATGATGCTCTCTGCGCTTTTAAGGGAACTCTGAGACTATCACAGTGCAGGTGCATTTATGCGGAGACTTGATTACACACAGGTGGATTGTATTTATCATCATTAGTCATTTTCGGTCAACATTGGATCATTCAGAGATCCTCACCAGACTTCTGGAGAGAGTTTGCTTGCACTGAAAGTAAAGGGCTGAATTTTTGCACGCCCAATTTGTCAGTTTTTGATTTGTTAAAAGTTTGAAATATCCAATAAATGTCGTTCCACTTCATGATTGTGTCCCACTTGTTGTTGATTCTTCACAAAAAATACAGTTTTATATCTTTATGTTTGAAGCCTGAAATGTGGCAAAAGGTTGCAAAGTTCAAGGGGGCCGAATACTTTCGCAAGGCACTGTATTTGTGAGTTAAGTTAACTCTTAGGTTTATCGTTAGCTGTTTTCCTTCATATTTTCCTGTCAGACAATGCCTATTGACAGTGGATCATTCTCTCGGGCCACTGCCTATTGATAGTGGATCATTCTCTCGGGCCAATGCCTATTGACAGTGGATCATTCTCTCGGGCCAATGCCTATTGACAGTGGATCATTCTCTCGGCCAATGCCTATTGACAGTGGATCATTCTCTCGGGCCAATGCCTATTGACAGTGGATCATTCTCTCGGCCAATGCCTATTGATAGTGGATCATTCTCTCGGGCCAATGCCTATTGACAGTGGATCATTCTCTCGGGCCACTGCCTATTGATAGTGGATCATTCTCTCGGGCCACTGCCTATTGATAGTGGATCATTCTCTCGGGCCAATGCCTATTGACAGTGGATCATTCTCTCGGGCCAATGCCTATTGACAGTGGATCATTCTCTCGGGCCAATGCCTATTGACAGTGGATCATTCTCTCGGGCCAATGCCTATTGACAGTGGATCATTCTCTCGGGCCAATGCCTATTGACAGTGGATCATTCTCTCGGGCCAATGCCTATTGACAGTGGATCATTCTCTCGGGCCACTGCCTATTGATAGTGGATCATTCTCTCGGGCCAATGCCTATTTACAGTGGATCATTCTCTCGGGCCAATGCCTATTTACAGTGGATCATTCTCTCGGCCAATGACTACGGTTTGTGTGGGTAACTTTTTCTATTAGGTCCGTACTTTGAACTAACCTATCAGTACTTGTTTTGAAGAAGAATGGGTGCAGCTCTGTTAGATAATGTTGACTAATATCCAACTCTTGTAGTTGAAATAATCCGTTTCTTTTTCTCCTCCAGCTCGTCGACGATCAGAAGACGGGTATGAAGATCGCTGTGAAGAAGCTCTCCCGCCTTTCCAGTCCCTTTATCCACGCCAAGAGAACCTACAGAGAGCTACGGCTGCTCAAGCACATGAAGCATGAGAATGTGAGTTTTGTCTCAAAAGCTTCACAAAGCTGTTTGCTGCATTAATCATTATGTGACTGCTTGAATCATTATGTAACTGCTTGAATCATTATGTAACTGCTTGAATATTATCTCTAGGATGATGTTGGCTTAAGTCTTCTATTGCCCTGTCTGTCTCGTTCTGTTCTGTCTCGCTCGCTCTCCTGTCCGCTCGCCGCTCTCCTGTCCGCCTCGCCGCTCTCACTGTCCGCCTCGCCGCTTCTCTGTCCTATCTGCCGCTCTCCTGTCCGGTCTCTCTGTCTCGCTCGCTCTTTATCCATCTCTGGCTCCTCTTCTCCTGTCCATGTCTCGCTCGCTCTCCTGTCCGTCCCGCCGCCCTCCCCGTCCTTCCCCGCCGCTATCCTGTCCGTCTCGCCTCTTATCCGTCTCTGTCTCGCTCTCTCTTATCCGTCTCTCTGTCTCGCCCATCCGTCTCTCTGTCTCGCTCTCTTATCCGTCTCTCCCTGTCTCGCTCTATCCGTCTCTCTGTCTCGCTCTTATCCGTCTCTGTCTCGCTCTCTCTCTTATCCGTCTCTCTGTCTCGCTCTCTCTTATCCGTCCTCGCTCTCTCTTTATCCGTCTCGGCTCTCTCTTATCCGTCTCGGCTCTCTCTTATCCGTCTCGCCTTCTCTTATCCGTCTCGCTCTCTCTTATCCGGCCTCGCTCCTCTCTTATCCGTCTCGCTTTCTTATCCGCTCCCTCTCCTTATCCCCTCTGCCGCTTCTCTTATCCGGTCTGTCTCTGCTCCCGCTCGCTCTCCTGTCCGCCTCGCCGCTCCTCTTATCCAAGTCTCTGTCATCCGCTCTCCGTCCGTCGCTTCTCCCTGTCCCCGCCTCGCTCCTTATCCGGCCTCGCTCGCTTCCTCGTCCGTCTCGCTCGCTCCCTGTCCGCCTCACTGTTATCCGTCTCTCTGTCTCACTTGCTCTCCTGTCCGTCTCGCTCTCTCCTGTCCGTCTCCGCTTTCCTGTCCGCTCCCGCTCTCTCCTGTCCGCCTCGCCTTCCTGTCCGCCTAAACTCTTCTTGTCCGCCTCGCCGCTCTTGTCCGCCTCGCCGCTTCTTGTCCCAGCCTCGCTCTCTGTTATCCGCCTCTGTCTCACTCGCCTCTCCTGTCCGCCCCGCTCTCTCCTGTCCGTCTCGCTCGCTCCTGTCCGTCTCGCTCGCTCCTGTCCGCTCCCGCTCTTGTCCGTCTCTCTGTCTTGCTCGCTCTCTGTTATCCGTCTCTTGTCTTTCGCTTCTTATCCGCTCTCGCTCTTCTTATCCGCCCCGCTCTCTCTTATCCGGCTCCCATCTTGTCCGCCTCGCCGCTCTTGTCCGCTCTCTCTGTTCCCGCTCGCTCTTGTCCGTCTCTCTGTCTCCCGCCGCTCTTGTCTGTCTCCCGGGCCAGCTTGTCCGCCTCTGTCTCCCTCTTGTCTCTCTGTCTCGCCAGCTTTTGTCCGTCTCTCTGTCTTCGCTCGTCTCTTGCCGCTTGTCTGTTTCTGTCTCTGCTCGCTCTTTGTCCGTCTGTCTCGCTCGCTTTTCTTGTCCGTTTGTTTCGCTGTTTCTTGTTCCGTTTCTGCGTTCCCGCTTTCGCTTTCTTGTCCGCTCTCTTTGTCTTGCTCGCTTTCCCTTCGTTGTCTGCCTCTCTGTCTTGCTTCGCTTGTTATCCGCTTGTCTCGCCGCTTCTCTCTGTCTCGCCGCTCTCTCTTATCCGTCTCGCTTTCTTATCCGTCTTCGCTTCTCTTATCCGCTCTCGCTCTCTTGTCCGCCTGCTCGCTGCTTGTCCGTCTCTCTGTCTCGCTCGCTTGTCCGTCTCTCTGTCTCGCTCGCTCTTGTCCGCTCTCTTTGTCTCCGCCGCTCTTGTCTCGTCTCTCTGTCTCGCCGCTTCTTGTCCGTCTTCTGTCTCGCTCGGCTCTTGTCTCGTTCTCGCCGCTCTTGTCTGTCTCTCTGTCTCGCTCTCTCTTGTCCGTCTCTGTCTCGCTCGCTCTCTTGTCCGTCTCTGTCTCGCTCGCTCTCTTGTCCGTCTGTCTCGCTCGCTCTCTTGTCCGTCTGTCTCGCTCGCTCTCTTGTCCGTCTCTGTCTCGCTCGCTCTCTTATCCGTCTCTGTCTCGCTCGCTCTCTCTTGTCTGTCTCGCTCGCTCTCTCTTGTCCGCCTCGCCGCTCTCTCTTGTCCGTCCGTCTCGCCGCTCTATCTCTCTTGTCCGCCTCGCCGCTTCTCTCTCTTGTCCGTCTCGCCGCTCTCTTCTTGTCCGCCTCGCCGCTTTCTCTGTCCGTCTCTCTCTTGTCCGCTCTCTCTCTTGTCCGTCTCTCTCTCTCTTGTCCGTCTCTCTCTCTCTTGTCCGTCTCTCTCTCTCTTGTCTGTCTCGCTCGCTCTCTCTCTCTTGTCCGTCTCGCTCGCTCTCTCTCTCTTGTCTGTCTCGCTCGCTTCTCTCTCTCTTGTCCGCTCGTCGCCTCGCTCTCTCTTGTCCGCCTCGCCGTCTCTCTCTCTTGTCCGCCTCGCCGCTCTCTCTCTTGTCCGCCTCGCCGCTTCTCTCTCTTGTCCGTCTCGCTGCTCTCTCTCTCTTGTCCGTCTCGCCGCTCTCTCTCTCTTGTCCGCCTCGCCGCTCTCTCTCTCTTGTCCGCCTCGCTCGCTTCTCTCTCTTGTCCGTCTCGCCGCTCTCTCTCTTGTCCGTCTCGCCGTCTCTCTCTCTTGTCCGTCTCGCGCGCTCTCTTCTCTTGTCCGTCTCGCTCGCTTCTCTCTCTTGTCCGTCTCGCTCGCTCTCTCTCTCTTGTCCGTCTCGCTCGCTCTCTCTCTCTTGTCCGTCTCGCTCGCTCTCTCTCTCTTGTCCGTCTCGCTCGCTCTCTCTCTCTTGTCCGTCTCGCTATCTCGCTCTCTCTTGTCCGTCTCGCTATCTCGCTCTCTCTTGTCCGTCTCGCTATCTCGCTCTCTCTTGTCCGTCTCGCGCTCGCTCTCTCTTGTCCGTCTCGCTCTCTCCTCTCTTAAAAGCAGCAGAACTATGTTGGCTACATGAATCATATTACTGAATACAACTGTACTGCTTACTGAGATATCAACCTTATGAAGATATTGGTTGAAATATTCTATTGTTCTAGTTCCAATGCTCTCCGATGCTCCTCTCTGCTGAAACCAACTTCTTGTGGAGTCATGAAGTCATTGGGAGAGCTGATACAGTCCTCGTTCCTTGTGTTATTAACTTGACCATTGGCCTTTCTGTATTTCAGGTGATCGGGCTTCTAGATGTTTTCACACCTGCTACTAGTCTGGAGGAGTTCAATGATGTGTGAGTTGAGTTACTCTAGGTTTTGTCGTTTAGCTGCTTTCTTTAAGTATTGAATATCTCTTTATTACCCCTTTTTCCTGTCAGACAATCAATGCCTATTGACAGTGGATGTTCTCTCAGCCAATGCCTATTGACAGTGGATTGTTCTCTCAGCCAATGCCTATTGACAGTGGATTGTTCTCTCAGCCAATGCCTATTGACAGTGGATCATTCTCTCAGCCAATGCCTATTGACAGTGGATCGTTCTCTCAAGCCAATGCCTATTGACAGTGGATCGTTCTCTCAGCCAATGCCTGTTGACAGTGGATCGTTCTCAGCCAATGCCTGTTGACGGTGGATCGTTCTCTCATTAATGCCTGTTGACAGTGGATCGTTTTCTCAGCCAATGCCTGTTGACGAGTGGATCGTTTCTCTCACAGCCAATGCCTGTTTGACGTGGATCGTTCTCTCAGCCAATGCCTGTTGACAGTGGATCGTTCTCTCCAGCTAATGCCTGTTGACAGTGGATCGTTCTCTCAGCCAATGCCTGTTGACAGTGGATCGTTCTCTCAGCCAATGCCTGTTGACAGTGGATCGTTCTCTCAGCCAATGCCTGTTGACAGTGGATCGTTCTCTCAGCCAATGCCTGTTGACAGTGGATCGTTCTCTCAGCCAATGCCTGTTGACAGTGGATCGTTCTCTCAGCCAATGCCTGTTGACAGTGGATCGTTCTCTCAGCCAATGCCTGTTGACAGTGGATCGTTCTCTCAGCCAATGCCTATTGACAGTGGATCGTTCTCTCAGCCAATGCCTATTGACAGTGGATGAATACCTCACTTCCGACACAGAGTAGCCTACACAGTGTCTTTATTTTCCCAGCAGCAGAGATCAAACAAATCCTGCTCTGCCTGGGAAGCTCCTGGGGTACCTGTGACTATCATCAGTAGTACCACCTGTTAACAATGTTCCCTCTCAGCTGCGTGAGCCCCCGTATACAGACTGCCTCTCAGCCATATCTCACAGACTGCACTACTCGGTCCGTGCTCTACACAGACTGCACTACTTTCGGCCCGTGCTCTACACAGACTGCACTACTCGGCCCGATACTCTACAGTTCCCTACTAAGCGGCTGTCTACCACGAACACCTACTCAGCCCGTGCTCTACACAGACTGCACTACTGGGCAGCTATACACGGGCCACTATAGGCCACATTGCTCACACAGACTGCTACTCAGCCCGTACTCTACACAGACTGCACTACTCGCCCATGCTCTACACAGACTGCACTATTCAGCCCGTGCTCTACACAGACTATATTCAGCCCACGTTGCTCCCGAACTGCACTATTAGGCCCGTGCTCTACACAGACTGCCCTGTGGCCCGTGCTCCCACGAACCTACACTGCTGACCGTGCTCTACACAGACTGCACTACTCGGCCCGTGCTCTACGCAGACTGCACTACTCGGCCCGTGCTCTACGCAGACTGCACTACTCAGCCCGTGATCTACGCAGTCTGCACTACTCGGCCCGTGCTCTACGCAGTCTGCACTACTCGGCCCGTACTCTACGCAGACTGCACTACTCGGCCCGTGCTCTACGCAGACTGCACTACTCGGCCCGTGCTCTACGCAGACTGCACTACTCGGCCCGTGCTCTACGCAGACTGCACTGCTCGGCGCAGACCAGTGTGGCATAAACAATCAGCGCTGCAGTAGGACTATATGCAAATAGACCATTGCCATATGTTTTTATTTTAACTTAATATAAATAGGCAAGTCAGTTAAAAGAACAAATTCTCATTTACAATGACGGCCTACGGCGGACACATTGTGCTCGCCCCTATGGGACTCCCAATCACGGCCGGTTGTGATACAGCCTGCCACTCAGAAGCCCTTATATGGATCTGTGTTGGCGTTTCAGCTGGCTTCCGGGGCAGCGAAAGCCTAGTGAACGAAATTATTGAACTGGCAACAAGAAATATTTGAAGATGGAATCCCGACATGATAGGTACAGCGATATTAATTACCCTGAGCAAAATGATTAACCCTGTATTCTCTGACCGTCATTTGAAAATAAGAATTTGTTCTAGCGAGCTTATAGTTAAATAAAAGGGGGAAACCTCTATGGTCGTGAGTAGATATTATGGTTTGAGATCAAAGCGCACTGCATGTAGCCGTGTATACCTTTATGCATGTCTTCTAGTTGTGGTGGGAATTATTATTTGATTAGAATAATTGTAGTCAGCAATATAGGGTGATTTCTTACAAAAGAGCACAAAGCCTGTACGTTTCTTCAGCGTCTTTGAAAGAAAATTCGGCTAGTTTTTTTAAAATTTATTTTTATATTTAACCTTTATTTTACCTGGCAAGTCAGTTAAGAACAAATTCTTATTTACAATGACGGCCTAACCCGATGATGCTGGACCAATTGTGCGCTGTGCTATGTGACTCCCAATCACGGCCGGCTATGATACAGCCTGGAATCGAACCAGCGTCTGTAGTGAGGCCTCTATCCCCTGAGATGCAGTGCCTTCGACTGCTGCGTTACTCGGGGAGCATGATGGTATGGGAATAATATAAAGAGGTTTCTTCCGTCATACAACACAAACATTTTCAGTCAACTCCATGTCTTTATAAACAGGTCAATGGCGTAGATGAACAGGTTCATATCCAGCCCTGCGTGTTCTTCTTCCCCCTAAGTCTCATGGAATGTAGGTCTACATTGAACACCACACATTGGCTTCTACCGTAGGCTGAATGATCATATAACCCTATGTCCATGTTGGCAGGCCATTCTTGTAGGCCTACATTTATGATAAAATAGCCACAGTAGCCTACGTGGCCGTTGTTAAAACTGAAACCTAAAGTATACAGCCTCGGTGTTCACAGTAAACAGGTGCTGAAGTTGCACAGAATCTTGTGCTCAACATACCTGAAATTTGCTCAGTGCTGACATTTATTTGAAGGAACATTGCCTGTGACTATTGTCGGTAGGACTGCCTGGTGACTTGTCGGTAGTACTGCCTGGGCTTACTATTGTCGGTAGGACTGCCTGGGCGATCATTACGGCAGTAGGACTGCCTGGCGAATTATTGTCGGTAGACTGCCTGGTGACTATTGTCGTAGGACTGCCTGGCGACTATTGTCGGTAGGATTGCCTGGCGACTATTGTCGGTAGGACTGCCTGGCACGCCGTCGGTAGGACTGCCTGGTGACTATTGTCAGGACTGCCTGGCGACTATTGTCAGGTAGACTGCCTGGTGACCATTGCCTGGGTAGGACTGCCTGGTGACTATTGTCGGTAGGACTGCCTATGGCGACTATTGTCGGTAGGACTGCCTGGTGACTATTGTCGGTGGAGACTGCCTGGCGACCACACGGTAGGACTGCCTGGTGACTATTGTCGGACTGCCTGGCGACTATTGTCGGTAGGACTGCCTGGCGACTGTTGGTCGGTAGGACTGCCTGGTGACTATTGTCGGTGGACTGCCCTGGCGATATTGTCGGTAGGACTGCCTGGCGAAATATTGTCGGTAGGACTGCCTGGTGTGTCGGCCAGGTGCCTGGTGACTATTGTCGGTAGGACTGCCTGCTGGCGACTATTGTCGGTGAGGACTGCCTGGCGACTATTCGGTGGGACTGCCTGGCGACTATTGTCGGATGGACTGCCTGGAAACTATTGTCCGGTAGGACTGCCTGAGCCTATTGGCAGTTATGGCATGTTGATGTTGAAAGTGAAGAAAGGTTATTGTTCAGCTAGTGAGTCAGTGCTGCGCTGCGGAAGCTGTCTCTGGGTGCTATTTGCCATGTTTGTCTTAACAATGACAGCAATGAAGAGCACAAACTGATCTGGGACCAGGCTAGCTCCTGGCAGCTCCACACCCACAGGCAGATGGGCAGGGGTGAAGTATTCTCTCAGCCTCTCAGCTGTCCCCTTGTCCCAGATAGATGAACACCCTGTACCACAGAGGAATTGGGGGGCAATAGGTCACACAGGGAGAAGAAAGGGAGGGTAGAGAAGAGAGAAGTGTCTGGAGAGAGGGGGTAGTGGAGGAGCGAAAGAGAGGGATGGTGGAGAGAGAGGGAGAGATGTGAAACGGCTGCAGTGGAAGAAGCTGCTCACACAGAATGATCAAAAGGGAATCAAGGCTATTTTCAGCTCATGCTTATAATCTGTGTTCAGCATACGCCTGCAGGATGGAGGAGCACAAACTGCTGTCCAGGAAAGTGATGGGATATGTTCTGCAGAGGTGCTGTATCAGTGGTTCGCCCAAACAGCTTCTAAAATATGTGACTCACAAGACTGTCCATATCACCTCCTACCTACCACCCCCCGAGAGGGAGGGAGGGAATGGATCAACACAGATGAGGGCTCAGTATTTATGTACCTTATTTATACCCCTCCTCTCTCTCTCTCTCTCCCTCTCCCTCACTCTGAGTGAAACCTCCATCTGCTCCTCCTGCATCTTTTGGCTCGTCTTCCTCCTTCCCTCCAGAAGTGCTTTACCACTGTTTGGGGCTGTTTTAATCCACTATGGGATTAGATTTGAATTGCAAAAATAAGTGTGTTTATTGGACCTGTATTTTGTTTAATGCCATTCTATTCGTGGAGGGCTCGCCTTGCTGTGGCTTCTAGAGAGGAGGAGGAGGAGGAATGTGTGTCTGGGGAGCAGCCACTCAACCGGTTTCAGCTGGCAAAGAAGGGACACAGTCGGTTTACAATCAAAGGGTTATTGACAACTTGTGAGCTATATTTCATTAGCAAATATTTATTGTGAGAGCAGCCGCTTAAATGCATTTGTCCACAAGCACGTGTTGTCTCAAATACATTGTTAAGGTCGTTGGTTAGCTAGCTAGCAAATCTGAACCATATTAGCATAAACATGACAGTCAAAACAAGAAATGGTGATGAACATCAGTCAAAACAAGAGATGGTATCAAGAACAAGATAGAACGAGCTGACTAACAGCCTTTTAACACTCTGCACGCGCGTTATTATGGTGACATCGTCAACCCACCCGTCTATAGAAACACGTGAATGTATGTGTCTATGGGTAAAACAAATATATAATGAAGAATTTTGGGGAAATGATATATATTTTGGTCTATCCAAGGACGGTTTTAGAGGCGGGTGGGAAACAGATGGCACATCGTAATACTGTGGCGTTGGTGAGCATTATGGGTTCACTGGTTACATTAACCAGATAATAAACAAATTAGCCGAAATGGCGGCAGGGAGCATAGTGGCTAGAACCTTGGACTAGTAACCGGAAGGTTGCAAGATCAAATCCCTGAGCTGACAAGGTACAAATCTGTCATTCTGCCCCAGAACAAGGCAGTTAACCCACTGTTCCTAGGCGTCATTGTAAATAAGAATTTGTTCTTAACTGACTTTCTTAGTTAAATAAGGGTAAGATAACTTTTTTTTAACCCGAAAAGCTAAACATATGTCACACTAGTGGACTATGTAACCGTGAGAAACAGGTAGTTGTTGATGTCTTAATACCACAGAGTTTCGAAACCCAGAAGCGCAGCAACGCGATACTTCCGGGAATGCTTGCAATTCCTTTCAATAGTTTTTCCAAATCTGAATGCACAAGCTGGAATGGAGCCAATGTCTTCAGTAGCTGAACATGTTGTAATGTCTTCAGTAGGTGTACATGTTGTAATGTCTTCAGTAGCTGAACATGTTGTAGTGTCTTCAGTAGCTGAACATGTTGTAGTGTCTTCAGTAGCTGTACATGTTGTAATGTCTTCAGTAGCTGTACATGTTGTAGTGTCTTCAGTAGCTGAACATGTTGTAGTGTCTTCAGTAGCTGAACATGTTGTAATGTCTTCAGTAGCTGAACATGTTGTAGTGTCTTCAGTAGCTGAACATGTTGTAATGTCTTCAGTAGCTGAACATGTTGTAATGTCTTCAGTAGGTGAACATGTTGTAATTCCAACCTCTTGAAAGTGACAAACTGGCACATTTTAATTTTCGTCAGAGACAACTTTATATCGAAGAAGTACCTTTTATTTTGAAGGCCTGCGCCGTTCGGCGCAAGACGACCGTTAGACCAGATGACGTGGTTTTGCGCATGAGCTTAGTTGGCCAACGTCGCCATGACATCGCCGACACACGTGATCAGGGATTTCTATTGGAGAAGCAATTTCTACATATCTTCGTACTAAACCATCTTTGTTAATCCAGGGGAGGTGTTTAGTTTGAGCCTATGTCTGGTTGTGATTGGCAGGTACCTGGTGACCCACCTGATGGGGGCGGACCTCAACAACATAATCAAGTGTCAGAAGCTGACAGACGACCATGTGCAGTTCCTCATATACCAGATCCTCCGGGGGTTAAAGGTGAAACACACACACATACAGACAGACAGACAGTTCCTCATATACCAGATCCTCCGGGGGTTAAAGGTGAAACACACACACATACAGACAGACAGACAGTTCCTCATATACCAGATCCTCCGGGGGTTAAAGGTGAAACACACACACAGACAGACAGACAGTTCCTTATCTACCAGATCCTCCGGGGGTTAAAGGTGAAACACACACACAGACAGACAGACAGACAGTTCCTCATATACCAGATCCTCCGGGGTTAAAGGTGAAACACACACACATACAGACAGACAGTTCCTCATATACCAGATCCTCCGGGGGTTAAAGGTGAAACACACATACCGACAGACAGACAGTTCCTCATATACCAGATCCTCCGGGGGTTAAAGGTGAAACACACACACATACAGACAGACAGACAGTTCCTCATATACCAGATCCTCCGGGGGTTAAAGGTGAAACACACACACATACAGACAGACAGTTCCTCATATACCAGATCCTCCGGGGGTTAAAGGTGAAACACACATACCGACAGACAGACAGTTCCTCATATACCAGATCCTCCGGGGGTTAAAGGTGAAACACACACACATACAGACAGACAGACAGTTCCTCATATACCAGATCCTCCGGGGGTTAAAGGTGAAACACACACACATACAGACAGACAGACAGTTCCTTATCTACCAGATCCTCCGGGGGTTAAAGGTGAAACAACATGCTTGGAGATTTTAAACATTCTTCAACTAACTGCCATTCACAGTTGTTGACCAGTGTTGTGTACAATGTTGTGTACATTCCCAGTAGGCAAAACTGTTAAAGGAAGTCATAATTTTGTAATTTTTGCCATCTGTGATGTACCTAAAAACTACCAACTTATGATTCATGATGTTGATTTAATGTAATGCCTTTGCTCTCCTTCACCTCTCTCTCCTCAGTATATCCACTCAGCAGATATCATTCACAGAGTAAGTCTCCTCTCCTGTTTGATTCAGCCCACAGTGAAAAATCCCTTCCCAGATGGCAACCCTGTTTCTTGTGTTAGTTTATGACTATTTGGTTCACTTCCACATGGCAGGTTCAGGCCCAGGCTCGCTCCTTATTCAAACACTATAAACCACAGAGGAAGTGAAACCATAAACAGTGCCCGAGTCAATTATTCAGATCTGCTGTTTTGAAATAACTGATCTGATTGGTTAGAGATTGAGTTAGTCTTGCAGAAGTACTGTAGAAGTTTTGTAGGAACACTTCTACAGATTGTGTGGGTTTGGTTTGAGAGAATCTAGACCCAATTGAGAAAGCCCATTCAGATCTGGCCTCCATGTAGGTAGTCTGTAATAATATAGAAATAGTCATGTCTTGTCTCCCATCGCTCTCCAGGACCTGAAACCCAGCAACCTGGCTGTGAATGAGGACTGTGAGCTGAAGGTAAGGCGTTTATTATTGGCCCACTCATTCAAACTTTGTTCATCCTGAACAGTCTGGACAAGAATATCAGACCGTCTGCCTGAGGGGGAAACCAAGCACACCCCTATGAAACGGTGCTATTAAATGTTCACTGCAAGGAGAGAACGGGGTGTGACTTTACTGACTTTTCACTATCTGACTATCTTTGAAGTACCACATGGTTTGGTTCTGTCTGTCCTCCTCAGATTCTTGACTTTGGGCTGGCGCGGCACACAGACGATGAGATGACTGGTTACGTTGCCACTCGCTGGTACAGGGCCCCAGAGATCATGCTAAACTGGATGCATTACAACATGACAGGTACAGTAGCTAGAGATCTGATGTATTACATCATGACAGGTACAGTAGCTAGAGATCTGATGTGTTACATCATGACAGGTACAGTAGCTAGAGATCTGATGTATTACATCATGACAGGTACAGTAGCTAGAGATCTGATGTATTACATCATGACAGGTACAGTAGCTAGAGATCTGATGTATTACATCATGACAGGTACAGTAGCTAGAGATCTGATGTATTACATCATGACAGGTACAGTAGCTAGAGATCTGATGTATTACATCATGACAGGTACAGTAGCTAGAGATCTGATGTATTACATCATGACAGGTACAGTAGCTAGAGATCTGATGTGTTACATCATGACAGGTACAGTAGCTAGAGATCTGATGTATTACATCATGACAGAGACAGTAGCTAGAGATCTGATGTGTTACATCATGACAGGTACAGTAGCTAGAGATCTGATGTATTACATCATGACAGGTACAGTAGCTAGAGATCTGATGTGTTACATCATGACAGGTACAGTAGCTAGAGATCTGATGTGTTACATCATGACAGGTACAGTAGCTAGAGATCTGATGTGTTACATCATGACAGAGACAGTAGCTAGAGATCTGATGTGTTACATCATGACAGGTACAATAGCTAGAGATCTGATGTGTTACATCATGACAGGTACAGTAGCTAGAGATCTGATGTGTTACATCATGACAGGTACAGTAGCTAGAGATCTGATGTGTTACATCATGACAGGTACAGTAGCTAGAGATCTGATGTGCTACATCATGACAGGTACAATAGCTAGAGATCTGATGTATTACATCATGACAGAGACAGTAGCTAGAGCTCTGAGTGGTTTAGACAGCCTGCATCTGCTCACTGTAGACATGTATACGAGCTGTACATTTAGGCTACACATTGTTGATGTACTTGTGATGTTGGGCCGACGTTCTTGCCAGGTGGATGTCATAATGGCAGGACACTGAATGGACATGCTGAACATAATGTTTTCCACCCTATATGTAACAGGGGATGTGTTATTCCCCTATATGTAACAGGAGATGTGTTATTCCCCTATATGTAACAGATGTGTTATTCCCCTATATGTAACAGGAGATGTGTTATTCCCCTATATGTAACAGTAGATGTGTTATTCCCCTATATGTAACAGGAGATGTGTTATTCCCCTATATGTAACAGTAGATGTGTTATTCCCCTATATGTAACAGGAGATGTGTTATTCCCCTATATGTAACAGGAGATGTGTTATTCCCCTATATGTAACAGTATAGATGTGTTATTCCCCTATATGTAACAGTATAGATGTGTTATTCCCCTATATGTAACAGTATAGATGTGTTATTCCCCTATATGTAACAGTAGATGTGTTATTCCCCTATATGTAACAGTAGATGTGTTATTCCCCTATATGTAACAGTATAGATGTGTTATTCCCCTATATGTAACAGGAGATGTGTTATTCCCCTATATGTAACAGGAGATGTGTTATTCCCCTATATGTAACAGTATAGATGTGTTGTTCCCCTATATGTAACAGTATAGATGTGTTATTCCCCTATATGTAACAGGAGATGTGTTATTCCCCTATATGTAACAGTATAGATGTGTTATTCCCCTATATGTAACAGTATAGATGTGTTATTCCCCTATATGTAACAGTATAGATGTGTTATTCCCCTATATGTAACAGTATAGATGTGTTATTCCCCTATATGTAACAGTATAGATGTGTTATTCCCCTATATGTAACAGGAGATGTGTTATTCCCCTATATGTAACAGTATAGATGTGTTATTCCCCTATATGTAACAGTATAGATGTGTTATTCCCCTATATGTAACAGTATAGATGTGTTATTCCCCTATATGTAACAGGAGATGTGTTATTCCCCTATATGTAACAGGAGATGTGTTATTCCTCTATATGTAACAGTATAGATGTGTTATTCCCCTATATGTAACAGTATAGATGTGTTATTCCCCTATATGTAACAGTATAGATGTGTTATTCCCCTATATGTAACAGTATAGATGTGTTATTCCCCTATATGTAACAGTATAGATGTGTTATTCCCCTATATGTAACAGTATAGATGTGTTATTCCCCTATATGTAACAGTATAGATGTGTTATTCCCCTATATGTAACAGTATAGATGTGTTATTCCCCTATATGTAACAGTATAGATGTGTTATTCCCCTATATGTAACAGTATAGGTGTGTTATTCCCCTATATGTAACAGTATAGATGTGTTATTCCCCTATATGTAACAGTATAGATGTGTTATTCCCCTATATGTAACAGTATAGATGTGTTATTCCCCTATATGTAACAGTATAGATGTGTTATTCCCCTATATGTAACAGTATAGATGTGTTATTCCCCTATATGTAACAGTATAGATGTGTTATTCCCCTATATGTAACAGTATAGATGTGTTATTCCCCTATATGTAACAGTATAGATGTGTTATTCCCCTATATGTAACAGTATAGGTGTGTTATTCCCTATATGTAACAGTATAGATGTGTTATTCCCCTATATGTAACAGTATAGATGTGTTATTCCCCTATATGTAACAGTATAGATGTGTTATTCCCCTATATGTAACAGTATAGATGTGTTATTCCCCTATATGTAACAGTATAGATGTGTTATTCCCCTATATGTAACAGTATAGATGTGTTATTCCCCTATATGTAACAGGAGATGTGTTATTCCTCTATATGTAACAGTAGATATTTGTTATTCCACTATATGTAACA
>NW_027012774.1:0-18291 GCF_036934945.1 Oncorhynchus masou masou
ACATCACAGATACCCACCCAGATACCATCACATTACAGATACCCACCCAGATACCATCACATTACAGATACCCACCCAGATACCCTCCCAGATACCATCACATTACAGATACCCACCCAGATACCATCACATGACAGATACCCACCCAGATACCATTACATTACAGATACCCACCCAGATACCATCACATCACAGATACCCACCCAGATACCATCACATATCACAGATACCCACCAAGATACCATCACATCACAGATACCCACCCAGATACCCACCAAGATACCATCACATCACAGATACCCACCCAGATACCATCACATTACAGATACCCAACCAGATACCCATCACATTACAGATACCCACCCAGATACCATCACATCACACATACCCACCCAGATACCATCACATTACAGATACCCACCCAGATACCCATCACATTACAGCTACCCACCCAGATACCATCACATCACAGATACCCACCCAGATAACATCACAGATACCCACCCAGATACCATCACATCACAGATACCCACCCAGATACCCACCCAGATACCATCACATTACAGATACCCACCCAGATACCATCACATCACACATACCCACCCAGATACCATCACATTACAGATACCCACCCATATACCATCACATTACAGATACCCACCCAGATACCATCACATACCAGATACCCACCCAGATACCATCACATTACAGATACCCACCCAGATACCATCACATCACAGATACCCACCCAGATACCCACCCAGATACCATCACATTACAGATACCCACCCAGATACCATAACATTACAGATACCCACCCAGATAACACATTACAGATACCCACCCAGATACCATCACATTACAGATACCCACCCAGATACCATCACATAACATAAACCCACCCAGATACCATCACATACCAGATACCCACCTAGATACCATCACATCACAGATACCCGCCAGATACCATCACATTACAGATACCCACCCAGATACCATAACATTACAGATACCCACCCAGATACCATCACATTACAGATACCCACCCAGATACCATCACATAACATAAACCCACCCAGATACCATCACATACCAGATACCCACCTAGATACCATCACATCACAGATACCCGCCCAGATACCATCACATTACAGATACCCACCCAGATACCATAACATTACAGATACCCACCCAGATACCATCACATTACAGATACCCACCCAGATACCATCACATAACATAAACCCACCCAGATACCATCACATAACATAAAACCCACCCAGATACCATCACATACCAGATACCCACCCAGATACCATCACATTACAGATACCCACCCAGATACCATCACATAACATAAACCCACCCAGATACCATCACATACCAGATACCCACCTAGATACCATCACATCACAGATACCCACCCAGATACCATCACATCACAGATACCCACCCAGATACCATCACATCACAGATACCCACCCAGATACCATCACATCACAGATACCCACCCAGATACCATCACATTACAGATACCCACCCAGATACCATCACATTACAGATACCCACCCAGATACCATCACAGATACCCACCCAGATACCATCACACATACCCACCCAGATACCATCACATCACAGATACCCACCCAGATACCATCACATCACAGACATGGTGATCAGAAAGTTACAATTTGGCAATATTCAACATTATCTTGTAGATCAATATGCAACATTATCTTGTAGATCAATATGCAACATTATCCAGTGGATCAATACACAACAATATCCTGTACGACTGTGGATGAGGTGGCTTGGCATAACAGTTTGGTCAGACATCCATCACATGGAGAAACATGATGATCATGAAGTTGATACAGACTCTGGTGTCAGAGGGTTATAGGGCCAGAACCCACCACATTCAGAGTCATGATGATCATGAAGTTGATACAGACTCTGGTGTCAGAGGGTTATAGGGCCAGCACCCACCACATTCAGAGTCATGATGATCATGAAGTTGATACAGACTCTGGTGTCAGAGGGTTATAGGGTCAGAACCCACCACATTCAGAGTCATGATGATAATGAAGTTGATACAGACTCTGGTGTCAGAGGGTTATAGGGCCAGCACTCCACCACATTTAGAGTCATGATGATCATGAAGTTGATACAGACTCTGGTGTCAGAGGGTTATAGGGCCAGCACCCACCACAATGAGACATGATGATCATGAAGTTGATATAGACTCTGGTGTCAGAGGGTTATAGGGCCAGAATCCACCACAATGAGACACGATGATCATGAAGTTGGTAAAGACTCTGGTGTCAGAGGGTTATAGGGCCAGAATCCACCACGATGAGACATGTTGATCATGAACTTGATACGGACTCTATTTCCAGAGGGTTACAGGATCAGAATCCACCACAATGAGACATGATGATCATGAAGTTGATATAGACTCTGGTTCCAGAGGGTTATAGGGCCAGAACCCACCACATTCAGAGTCATGATGATCATGAAGTTGATATAGACTCTGGTGCCAGAGGGTTGTAGGGCCAGAACCCACCACATTCAGAGTCATGATGATCATGAAGTTGATACAGACTCTGGTTCCAGAGGGTTATAGGGCCAGAACCCACCACATTCAGAGTCATGATGATCATGAAGTTGATACAGACTCTGGTTCCAGAGGGTTATAGAGGCCAGAACCCACCACATTCAGAGTCATGATGATCATGAAGTTGATACAGACTCTGGTGTCAGAGGGTTATAGGGCCAGCACTCCACCACAATGAGACATGATGATCATGAAGTTGATATAGACTCTGGTGTCAGAGGGTTATAGGGCCAGAATCCACCACAATGAGACATGATGATCATGAAGTTGATATAGACTCTGGTGTCAGAGGGTTATAGGGCCAGAATCCACCACAATGAGACACGGTGATCATGAAGTTGGTAAAGACTCTGGTGTCAGAGGGGTATAGGGCCAGAATCCACCACGATGAGACATGTTGATCATGAACTTGATACGGACTCTATTTCCAGAGGGTTACAGGATCAGAATCCACCACAATGAGACATGATGATCATGAAGTTGATATAGACTCTGGTGCCAGAGGGTTGTAGGGTCAGAACCCACCACAATGAGACATGATGATCATGAAGTTGATATAGACTCTGGTTCCAGAGGGTTATAGGGCCAGAACCCACCACATTCAGAGTCATGATGATCATGAAGTTGATATAGACTCTGGTGCCAGAGGGTTGTAGGGCCAGAACCCACCACATTCAGAGTCATGATGATCATGAAGTTGATACAGACTCTGGTTCCAGAGGGTTATAGGGCCAGAACCCACCACATTCAGAGTCATGATGATCATGAAGTTGATACAGACTCTGGTTCCAGAGGGTTATAGGGCCAGAACCCACCACATTCAGAGTCATGATGATCATGAGGTTGATACAGACTCTGGTGTCAGAGGGTTATAGGGCCAGAATCCACCACAATGAGACATGATGATCATGAAGTTGATATAGACTCTGGTGTCAGAGGGTTATAGGGCCAGAATCCACCACAATGAGACACGGTGATCATGAAGTTGGTAAAGACTCTGGTGTCAGAGGGTTATAGGGCCAGAATCCACCACGATGAGACATGTTGATCATGAACTTGATACGGACTCTATTTCCAGAGGGTTACAGGATCAGAATCCACCACAATGAGACATGATGATCATGAACTTGATACGGACTCTGGTCCCAGAGGGTTATAGGGTCAGAATCCACCACAATGAGACATGATGATCATGAAGTTGATATAGACTCTGGTTCCAGAGGGTTATAGGGCCAGAACCCAACACATTCAGAGTCATGATGATCATGAAGTTGATATAGACTCTGGTGCCAGAGGGTTGTAGGGTCAGAACCCACCACAATGAGACATGATGATCATGAAGTTGATACAGACTCTGGTCCCAGAGGGTTATAGGGCCAGAACCCACCACATTCAGAGACATGATGATCATGAAGTTGATACAGACTCCCGTTCCAGAGGTGGCAAACTGCCAGTTCTTCTTGACAAACTCCCAGTCGATCGATGCAAACTTCTCCATGGCAATCAGTCGGAACACCACCACCGCAAACACCGCTGTCAGGACCAAAGAAATCTGGAGAGGAGACAAACATATAACCACACACACAGATACACACACAAATAGAAAGAGGAAGGGGCGAGAGATAGAAATATACAGCAGAACTAGACTACTTATGAAGCTGTTAGTTTTGGGGGGTAGTACATCCTGTCTGGGTCTGGGAACGTGTTAGTTTTGGGGGTAGTACATCCTGTCTGGGTCTGGGAACGTGTTAGTTTTGGGGGTAGTACATCCTGTCTGGGTCTGGGAACGTGTTCGTTTTGGGGGTAGTACATCCTGTCTGGGTCTGGGAACGTGTTAGTTTTGGGGGTAGTACATCCTGTCTGGGTCTGGGAACGTGTTAGTTTTGGGGGTAGTACATCCTGTCTGGGTCTGGGAACGTGTTAGTTTTGGGGGTAGTACATCCTGTCTGGGTCTGGGAACGTGTTAGTTTTGGGGGGTAGTACATCCTGTCTGGGTCTGGGAACGTGTTAGTTTTGGGGGGTAGTACATCCTGTCTGGGAACGTGTTAGTTTTGGGGGGTAGTACATCCTGTCTGGGAACGTGTTAGTTTTGGGGGGTAGTACATCCTGTCTGGGAACATGTTAGTTTTGGGGGTAGTACATCCTGTCTGGGTCTGGGAACGTGTTAGTTTTGGGGGTAGTACATCCTGTCTGGGTCTGGGAACGTGTTAGTTTTGGGGGTAGTACATCCTGTCTGGGTCTGGGAACGTGTTCGTTTTGGGGGTAGTACATCCTGTCTGGGTCTGGGAACGTGTTAGTTTTGGGGGTAGTACATCCTGTCTGGGTCTGGGAACGTGTTAGTTTTGGGGGTAGTACATCCTGTCTGGGTCTGGGAACGTGTTCGTTTTGGGGGTAGTACATCCTGTCTGGGTCTGGGAACGTGTTAGTTTTGGGGGTAGTACATCCTGTCTGGGTCTGGGAACGTGTTCGTTTTGGGGGTAGTACATCCTGTCTGGGTCTGGGAACGTGTTAGTTTTGGGGGTAGTACATCCTGTCTGGGTCTGGGAACGTGTTAGTTTTGGGGGTAGTACATCCTGTCTGGGAACGTGTTAGTTTTGGGGGTAGTACATCCTGTCTGGGTCTGGGAACGTGTTAGTTTTGGGGGTAGTACATCCTGTCTGGGTCTGGGAACGTGTTAGTTTTGGGGGTAGTACATCCTGTCTGGGTCTGGGAACGTGTTAGTTTTGGGGGTAGTACATCCTGTCTGGGTCTGGGAACGTGTTAGTTTTGGGGGTAGTACATCCTGTCTGGGTCTGGGAACGTGTTAGTTTTGGGGGTAGTACATCCTGTCTGGGTCTGGGAACGTGTTAGTTTTGGGGTAGTACATCCTGTCTGGGTCTGGGAACGTGTTAGTTTTGGGGGTAGTACATCCTGTCTGGGAACGTGTTAGTTTTGGGGGTAGTACATCCTGTCTGGGTCTGGGAACGTGTTAGTTTTGGGGGTAGTACATCCTGTCTGGGAACGTGTTAGTTTTGGGGGTAGTACATCCTGTCTGGGTCTGGGAACGTGTTAGTTTTGGGGGTAGTACATCCTGTCTGGGTCTGGGAACGTGTTAGGTTTTGGGGGTAATACATCCTGTCTGGGTCTGGGAACGTGTTAGTTTTGGGGTAGTACATCCTGTCTGGGTCTGGGAACGTGTTAGTTTTGGGGGTAGTACATCCTGTCTGGGTCTGGGAACGTGTTAGTTTTGGGGGTAGTACATCCTGTCTGGGAACGTGTTAGTTTTGGGGGTAGTACATCCTGTCTGGGAACGTGTTAGTTTTGGGGGTAGTACATCCTGTCTGGGAACATGTTAGTTTTGGGGGTAATACATCCTGTCTGGGTCTGGGAACGTGTTAGTTTTGGGGGTAGTACATCCTGTCTGGGTCTGGGAACGTGTTAGTTTTGGGGGTAATACATCCTGTCTGGGAACATGTTAGTTTTGGGGGTAATACATCCTGTCTGGGTCTGGGAACGTGTTAGTTTTGGGGGTAATACATCCTGTCTGGGTCTGGGAACGTGTTAGTTTTGGGGGTAATACATCCTGTCTGGGAACATGTTAGTTTTGGGGGGTAGTACATCCTGTCTGGGTCTGGGAACGTGTTAGTTTTGGGGTAGTACATCCTGTCTGGGTCTGGGAACGTGTTCGTTTTGGGGGTAGTACATCCTGTCTGGGTCTGGGAACGTGTTAGTTTTGGGGGTAGTACATCCTGTCTGGGTCTGGGAACGTGTTAGTTTTGGGGGTAGTACATCCTGTCTGGGTCTGGGAACGTGTTAGTTTTGGGGGTAGTACATCCTGTCTGGGTCTGGGAACGTGTTCGTTTTGGGGGTAGTACATCCTGTCTGGGTCTGGGAACGTGTTAGTTTTGGGGGTAGTACATCCTGTCTGGGTCTGGGAACGTGTTAGTTTTGGGGGTAGTACATCCTGTCTGGGTCTGGGAACGTGTTAGTTTTGGGGGTAGTACATCCTGTCTGGGTCTGGGAACGTGTTAGTTTTGGGGGTAGTACATCCTGTCTGGGTCTGGGAACGTGTTAGTTTTGGGGGTAGTACATCCTGTCTGGGTCTGGGAACGTGTTAGTTTTGGGGGTAGTACATCCTGTCTGGGAACGTGTTAGTTTTGGGGGTAGTACATCCTGTCTGGGTCTGGGAACGTGTTAGTTTTGGGGGTAGTACATCCTGTCTGGGTCTGGGAACGTGTTAGTTTTGGGGGTAGTACATCCTGTCTGGGAACGTGTTAGTTTTGGGTGTAGTACATCCTGTCTGGGTCTGGGAACGTGTTAGTTTTGGGGGTAGTACATCCTGTCTGGGAACGTGTTAGTTTTGGGTGTCGTACATCCTGTCTGGGTCTGGGAACGTGTTAGTTTTGGGGGTAGTACATCCTGTCTGGGTCTGGGAACGTGTTAGTTTTGGGGGTAGTACATCCTGTCTGGGTCTGGGAACGTGTTAGTTTTGGGGGTAGTACATCCTGTCTGGGTCTGGGAACGTGTTAGTTTTGGGGGTAGTACATCCTGTCTGGGTCTGGGAACGTGTTAGTTTTGGGGGTAGTACATCCTGTCTGGGTCTGGGAACGTGTTAGTTTTGGGGTAGTACATCCTGTCTGGGTCTGGGAACGTGTTAGTTTTGGGGGTAGTACATCCTGTCTGGGAACGTGTTAGTTTTGGGGGTAGTACATCCTGTCTGGGTCTGGGAACGTGTTAGTTTTGGGGGTAGTACATCCTGTCTGGGAACGTGTTAGTTTTGGGGGTAGTACATCCTGTCTGGGTCTGGGAACGTGTTAGTTTTGGGGGTAGTACATCCTGTCTGGGTCTGGGAACGTGTTAGTTTTGGGGGTAATACATCCTGTCTGGGTCTGGGAACGTGTTAGTTTTGGGGGTAGTACATCCTGTCTGGGTCTGGGAACGTGTTAGTTTTGGGGGTAGTACATCCTGTCTGGGTCTGGGAACGTGTTAGTTTTGGGGTAGTACATCCTGTCTGGGAACGTGTTAGTTTTGGGGGTGGTACATCCTGTCTGGGAACGTGTTAGTTTTGGGGGTAGTACATCCTGTCTGAGACGTGTTAGTTTTGGGGGTAATACATCCTGTCTGGGTCTGGGAACGTGTTAGTTTTGGGGTAATACATCCTGTCTGGGTCTGGGAACGTGTTAGTTTTGGGGGAGTAGTATCCTGTCTGGGTCTGGGAACGTGTTAGTTTTGGGGGTAGTACATCCTGTCTGGGTCTGGGAACGTGTTAGTTTTGGGGGTAGTACATCCTGTCTGGGTCTGGAACGTGTTAGTTTTGGGGGTAGTACATCTGTCTGGGTCTGGGAACGTGTTAGTTTTGGGGGTAATACATCCTGTCTGGGTCTGGGAACGTGTTAGTTTTGGGGGTAGTACATCCTGTCTGGGTCTGGGAGCGTGTTAGTTTTGGGGGTAGTACATCCTGTCTGGGAACGTGTTAGTTTTGGGGGTAGTACATCCTGTCTGGGAACGTGTTAGTTTTGGGGTAGTACATCCTGTCTGGGTCTGGGAACGTGTTAGTTTTGGGGGTAATACATCCTGTCTGTCTGGGAAGGTGTGTTTACAAATGTCTAGACTCTGTGGAGCAACATTGTTAAACAATGACTCACTGTTACATTTCACAGACTCTTGACACGTCCTATTGCAGTTGAGCAACAATACACACATCACAACAGAGGGGCGGAGTCACTGTTTCAAGGAGTGGCTGTTGTATTGATGGGTTTCCCTCCACAGGGAGTGGTGACTGACTGCTAAGCTCATCACATCGGTAGTTAGAAAACTGTGTTCCAGGGTTGTTGTTTTTTTTGGGGGGGGGATCAGTTCTTTTTCAATTCCATCAATTAATAATTTAGTAATTTAGTTTAATAATTAATAAACCGAAATTCCAATTCCAATTCGATTTTCAATTAAAACACTTCAGTGTACTTCTAGAATGTACTGAATTGAAATGGAATTGACCCCAAACCCTTACAGTATGTACACACTGAGGACAGATCTACAGCAAAAGCCTTTTTATTTGTGTGATGGAAGGTCTTACCTGTGAAATAGATCCCAGACACAAGCAGAAAGACACAGATCCACAGTACAGCCTGAGAACTCTGATAACAAGGTCTTACCATGAAGAAGATGCCAGACACAGAGATCATGAGTCTGCTGAGTTTGTCAGTGAAGGGCTGGAAGGGCTCCGGCTTGCCAGAGATATGGTTTACTCTCTCAACCTGGAGTACTTGGCTTCGAACTGGGGCCGCAGATTCTCCTGGGACAAACACACATACACTGCAGTGTATCATTTCAATTACTCTGATATTTCTGACTGAAACCAATCAAAAGATACCTCCCATCCACACAATGCTCGACTGTATCATAAGAAACATTGAAATAGCTGAATATGATGTGAAATCATATCAAATATCCAGATATTGCTGAATGAGAAATGACTGAACACTAGTGTACATACATGTAGATGTCTCTGACATTATTTCATATGAAAAAAAAAACAGATACATCTGTCTGGACCAACCTCTTCCTCCTCCCAGTCGATGAGGTCCCAGTCATACGTCAGCTCCGCCCTTCTCCTCTTCCAGAACTCCAGGAACACCGTGGCTACAGGGACAACATTCCAACAGAACACGGAACACGGAGGAGAGATCGATCAACCTTCACGGAATGACTTTGGTGATTCATTCCAGTAGCCTGAAATAACTGAACCTGTTTTGCTAATATTCCACTCCTTGTACTCTGTGACATATCATGTTTGGCATGACGATTGGCAAGGAGTGAAATGATGTCTCTTGGGGGTGCCTGATGTCTCTTGGGGGTGCCTGATGTCTCTTGGGGGTGCCTGATGTCTCTTGGGGGTGCCTGATGTCTCTTGGGGGTGCCTGATGTCTCTTGGGGGTGGCTGATGTCTCTTGGGGGTGCCTGATGTCTCTTGGGGGGGGGTACTTAAAGTCAATATCTTTGACAATTGTGGGCGGGCCCACGTTGAAATTTGAATTCTCAAAGGGAAATATCTCTACGGCACATTCCCGAAACACAGAAACATTTGATACACATGAGAACATGGTGACTTCAAAGAGTGATTCAAATTTATTTTTAATGTGCGGCAAGATTCAACTTGACCCACTTCTGTTTAAAGAGAGAGAGTAGACGGGGAAACAAGCTTTAGATGTCTGGGCTCTTTCACCTCGTCTATACACACCTACACAACACGACACCTACACACACCTACACGACACCTACACCACACCTACACACACCTACACTAGACCTACACTAGACCTACACTAGACCTACACTAGACCTACACAGCACTTCAGTTAAAGAGGGAGAGTAGACGGGGAAAAACAAGCTTTAGTGTAGGTGTAGTGTGACACCTACACTACACCTACATGGCACCTATACGACACCCACACTACACATACACTACACCTACATGACACCTACACTACACCTACACATACACCTACACACTACACTGCTCATCATAATATTTCTACGAGTGTATTTACACTGTTTAAATCAAATGAAATACAACAAGGTAGACAGCAGAACTAGCTGTTGTATTGAGGGCTTTTTAGTGAAACGCTTATTAACAATCCCTTAAAACCAACAATGCAGCAATACACATCATATATTTATTTACACACTGGATTCTTGACATAACTTACTAACTTACTTGATGTATCAAATACTTATGTCATGCAATAAAATGTTAATTAATTACTTAAAAATCATACAATGTGATTTTCTGGATATTTGTTTTAGATTCCATCTCTCACAGTTGAAGTGTACCTATGATAAAAATTACAGACCTCTACATGCTTTGTAAGTAGGAAAACCTGCAAAATCGGAAGTGTATCAAATACTTGTTCTCCCCACTGTATGCCTGCAACAACAACAAAAAAGTTTCTCCCATGAAGGATGATGGCAAGGAGACGTAGAGTAATTAAAATTATACAGTAGATTCATTTGAAAGTGAATTGGTTTTGTAGACAGTTGTTGTGTCTTTGCTATATCGGATTACGTGATATGACATGCTATTTTATAAAATCACTTCTCTGTAATTAATATTACCTGATTAAACTAAACATGTAAATGTAATTATCTAGAAAGTCGAGGGCACCACGAAAGAATGTTCATAGAGCTGGTATCTTCCGAATAAACTCTTAAAGATCTAGTAATCTTTTACATCAATAGCAGTCAATCATTAATCGTCACCTTATTCAGTCTCATCTGAACATTGTAGAATTCTTCACGAACCCTGGCCAACAAATTGAATAGACAATACAAAACTTTTAACGTATGACAGCAGTCCTCACGTCCTCGGGAACACTATGAATTTTCATCAAAGGGGCTTTGTAGTGCTGGGAGAGAAGGGAGTGTTTCATAGTTTACAACCAATGTCTGTTCACATGGGCGGGGCCACTGAGTTGAGCGTAGTTCACTTATGAAAAACAATTTTCTCATTTAGAAGCTAAAATTACATTTAATATTTTCACAAATAGTTTCATATTAAAACATTTAAATTGCGCAACAATTCCATGTGAATCTGATAACTACAATGTGTAGACTTTCCAAGATACAGTTTATGTCGTCCTATCATCAGTATTAATGTCTCAGACGACAACAGGTCTGACATCATATTCATTAAGTACCAACGCATATTTTCAACTGGTTGGATTACCGAAATATGGTTCTGTTCCCCACCCTTTTATGTTCCCCGACTCTCTCTATGTTAACAAATGGCTTTCCAAGAGTCACATTTGTAGAGTAGAGAGGAAAGGGGAAAGGTATTTATGGGGGGTCATAAACCTCACCAACAGGGCAACGTCATGACACAGTTGTTCTGTCTACAGTATGTATCTGGCCCTCTAGTTATTGTCTTGATTTCTCAGGTGAAGAAGTTCATTATTTTTTCAGAGCTATGTGCAGCTCTAAAACTATCAGTTGAGTTCAGATATAAATATATTAAATGCTGGCTACAGTTGTGTAACCGTAAACGGTTTGTGTGTGCTTGCACACAAATTATTGAAAATAACCAAATCTCTTGGGCCATTGGAACATGCAATTGAGAGAAAGACCCTGTTTTTCCAGATGACTGTGTGATCTCACTCTTGACCACAAAATGCTACAGAGGGTGGTGCGGACAGCCCAGTACATCACTGGGGATGAGCTCCCTGCCATCCAGGACCTCTATATCAGAGGGTGGTGCGGACAGCCCAGTACATCACTGGGGACGAGCTCCCTGCCATCCAGGACCTCTATATCAGGCGGTGTCAGAGGAAGGCCCAAAAAATCATACCGAGACAAACACACATTGCACACACACGGAAACACATTACACACACAGCTGCTACTCTGTTCTTTATTTTACTCATAATAATGGCTGGAATGGAGTGAATGGAATGGTATCAAACATGAATACCAGAGCAAGACAGAGAGAGAGAGATAGAGACAGAGAGAGAGAAAGAGAAAGAGAGAAAGAGAGAAAGAGAGAGAAAGAGAGAGAAAGAGAGAAAGAGAGAAAGAGAGAGAGAGAGAAAGAGAGAGAGAGAGAAAGAGAGAGAGAGAGAAAGAGAGAGAGAGAGAAAGAGAGAGAGAAAGCGAGAGAGAAAGAGAGAAAGAGAGAGAGAGAGAAAGAGAGAGAGAGAGAAAGAGAGAGAGAGAGAAAGAGAGAGAGAGAGAGAGAGAGAGAGAGAAAGAAGAGAGAGAGAGAGAGAGAGAGAGAGAGACTGAGAAAATTGTCTTTACCCCATATAGCCATGAAGATAGCAAAGAACACAGTTCCTCCATTGTCAAAGAGATGGGTCACCTGCAGAAACAGACACAGAGGAAAATAAACAATTCCCTTGGGTTGGACTCAATACTATCATTACCTGCTGGAACTAGGCACCATGACACAAACGTCGATGACATCCCAGCAGGCAAAACTGGTTGTAATGATGTCCTTTCAACCAGTTCAGCCCACTTTCCATTTGCCTGGAAATATATCCACAGCCCATTGGGCTCCCAAGTGGCACAGCCGTCTAAGGCACTGCAGACACCCTGGTTTGAATCCAGGCCGTATAACAACCGGCCGTGGGGTGGTGCACGTCTGGGTTGACCCAGCGTCGTCTGGATTTGGCCAGGGTAGGCCGTCATTGTAAATAAGAATTTGTTCTTGCCTAGTTAAATAAAGGTTAAATAAAAAAACACACCTATTTTATGGCAGGTCAAACGTCTACTAAACCTTCCAGTCGTGAAAGCTCAGCATAGTCGGTAAGTAACCCTGCACATATCTCCCGTTTCCGAGGAAGCTTGAGGTACCAGTAGCCCTGCACATATCTCCCGTTTCCGAGGAAGCTTGAGGTACCAGTAGCCCTGCACATATCTCCCGTTTCCGAGGAAGCTTGAGGTACCAGTAGCCCTGCACATTCTGGAACGGCTCATAGGAGCAGGAGCTTATCTCTCGTTTCCGTAGAGTGAGGAAGCTTGATGTACAAGTAGGCCTGCACTAGTCTATCTCCTCAATACACCCCCTGGATAGGACACTAGTCTATCTCCTCAATACACCCCCTGGATAGGACACTAGTCTATCTCCTCAATACACCCCCTGGATAGGACACTAGTCTATCTCCTCAATACACCCCCTGGATAGGACACTAGTCTATCTCCTCAATACACCCCCTGGATAGGACACTAGTCTATCTCCTCAGTGCACCCCCTGGACAGGACATTAGTAGATCTCCTCAGTACACCGCCCCCCTCCCCCTGGACAGGACACTAGTCTATCTCCTCAGTGCACCCCCTGGACAGGACATTAGTAGATCTCCTCAGTACACCGCCCCCCTGGACAGGACACTAGTCTATCTCCTCAGTACACCCCTGGACAGGACATTAGTCTATCTCCTCAGTACACCCCCTGGACAGGACACTAGTCTATCTCCTCAGTACACCCCCTGGACAGGACACTGGTCTATCTCCTCAATACACCCCTGGACAGGACATTAGTCTATCTCCTCAGTACACCCCCTGGACAGGACACTAGTCTATCTCCTCAGTACACCCCCTGGACAGGACACTAGTCTATCTCCTCAGTACACCCCTGGACAGGACACTAGTCTATCTCCTCAGTACACCCCCTGGACAGGACACTAGTCTATCTCCTCAATACACCCCCTGGACAGGACACTAGTCTATCTCCTCAGTACACCCCCCTGGACAGGACACTAGTCTATCGCCTCAGTACACCCCCCCGGACAGGACACTAGCCTATTGTCAAGAAAATAGACGCATTGGGTCTCATTTTTTTCATTTCACCTTTATTTAACCAGTGAGGCCAGTTGAGAGCAAGTTCTCATTTACAACTGCGACCTGGCCAAGATAAAGCAAAGCAGTGCGACAAACAACAGTCTTGTTTACTAGTATTAGCTAACAGTAATATTAATTATGTTTACTAGTATTAGCTAACAGTAATATTACTTCTGTTTACTACAGTACTAGCTAACAGTAATATTAATTATGTTTACTACAGTACTAGCTAACCACAATAGTACTTCTGTTTACTACAGTACTAGCTAATCACAATAGTACTTCTGTTTACTACAGTACTAGAGCTACCAAGGTAGATAACAGAATAGAATAGCTTCATGGTTGTATTACTGACTTTAGCATAGACACAGCTGTCACTGAGCTACCAAGGTGGATAACAGAATAGAATAGCTTCATGGTTGTATTACTGACCTTAGCATAGACACAGCTGTCACTGAGTTTCCAGGGTTTGCAGTTCTGCTCACACATGGGACACATGATTGTTGTGTTGGCCTCACAGATCTCTTTACTGATGGGACAAAATAGACAGACAGATATTCATGTCTTTAAAACACTTAAAAAGGACATGAAAAAACATCAACCGAAAGGCGAAGTGGGTGGGGGGGAGATGGGGCTGCAGATGGACCTACAATTTAATGGGGGAGAATGACTGTTCTGGTCACTTTTTTATTTTTAAAAAGGACATTCTACAGAATAAATGAAAATCAAATGAAGCTGACATCTAAAATATAATGACATAGAAATGACATATTGGTCCATATTATCAGTCAGGTGTGTTACTTAGCAATAAGCATCATCACCTGATGTACCCCATCAGAAGCAGCATAGTGGCTATAAATAAACAGGCTGAGGGTTGCCCATCTGCATGTGCCCCATTGGGCTAATCGTTAGCTAGATCGCAAACTCTCTAGTGTAAACAATTGGACTAATCGTTAGCTAGAGCGCAAACTCTCTAGTGTAAACAATTGGGCTAATCGTTAGCTAGATCGCAAACTCTCTAGTGTAAACAATTGGGCTAATCGTTAGCTAGATCGCAAACTCTCTAGTGTAAACAATTGGGCTAATCGTTAGCTAGATCGCAAACTCTCTAGTGTAAACAATTGGGCTAATCGTTAGCTAGAGCGCAAACTCTCTAGTGTAAACAATTGGGCTAATCGTTAGCTAGAGCGCAAACTCTCTAGTGTAAACAATTGGGCTAATCGTTAGCTAGATCGCAAACTCTCTAGTGTAAACAATTGGGCTAATCGTTAGCTAGAGCGCAAACTCTCTAGTGTAAACAATTGGGCTAATCGTTAGCTAGAGCGCAAACTCTCTAGTGTAAACAATTGGGCTAATCGTTAGCTAGAGCGCAAACTCTCTAGTGTAAATAATTGGGCTAATCGTTAGCTAGATCGCAAACTCTCTAGTGTAAACAATTGGGCTAATTGTTAGCTAGAGCGCAAACTCTCTAGTGTAAACAATTGGGCTAATCGTTAGCTAGATCGCAAACTCTCTAGTGTAAACAATTGGGCTAATCGTTAGCTAGAGCGCAAACTCTCTAGTGTAAACAACTGGGCTAATCGTTAGCTAGAGCGCAAACTCTCTAGTGTAAACAACTGGGCTAATCGTTAGCTCGAGCGCAAACTCTCTAGTGTAAACAATTGGGCTAATCGTTAGCTCGAGCGCAAACTCTCTAGTGTAAACAATTGGGCTAATCGTTAGCTCGAGCGCAAACTCTCTAGTGTAAACAATTGGGCTAATCGTTAGCTAGAGCGCAAACTCTCTAGTGTAAACAATTGGGCTAATCGTTAGCTAGAGCGCAAACTCTCTAGTGTAAACAATTGGGCTAATCGTTAGCTCGAGCGCAAACTCTCTAGTGTAAACAATTGGGCTAATCGTTAGCTAGAGCGCAAACTCTCTAGTGTAAACAATTGCGACTATCGTTAAGCTAGAGCGCAAACTCTCTAGTGTAAAAAAATGGGCTAATCGTTAGCTAGAGCGCAAACTCTCTAGTGTAAACAATTGGGCTAATCGTTAGCTAGAGCGCAAACTCTCTAGTGTAAACAATTGGGCTAATCGTTAGCTAGAGCGCAAACGCTCTAGTGTAAACAATTGGGCTAATCGTTAGCTAGAGCGCAAATGCTATAATGTAAACAATTGGGCTAATCGTTAGCTAGAGCGCAAATGCTATAATGTAAACAATTGGGCTAATCGTTAGCTAGAGCGCAAATGCTATAATGTAAACAATTGGGCTAATCGTTAGCTAGAGCGCAAATGCTATAATGTACACAATTGGGCTAATCGTTAGCTAGAGCGCAAATGCTATAATGTAAACAATTGGGCTAATCGTTAGCTAGAGCGCAAATGCTATAATGTAAACAATTGGGCTAATCGTTAGCTAGAGCGCAAATGCTATAATGTAAACAATTGGGCTAATCGTTAGCTAGAGCGCAAATGCTATAATGTAAACAATTGGGCTAATCGTTAGCTAGAGCGCAAATGCTATAATGTAAACAATTGGGCTATCTTGTTGCTTGTTAGCAACATATTGATGACTTGAATGGCACTCAGCTAACCAAGGATCATGTCCTGTGAATATACTGTGGGACGTCACACCGGACCCCTGTCACAGGGGCGTCCCCGTGCATTTTAACGCCATTAACGCTGCTAAAAAACGAGTTCTAAAATGGTGCGTTTGACAAATAAGTATAGCCTAGTAACAACAGAAAGGTCAATGATCTTCCTCTTAACAGGGACCTTCAAAACTGCATTCAAAAGCTATGTTTTCCCACGACTGCATTAAGAATGTCGGAGGCTACAACGACTGGGCGTGCATACTTCTCTCCCTGTGCTACAACGACTGGCCGTGCATACTTCTCTCCCTGTGCTACAACGACTGGCCGTGCATACTTCTCTCCCTGTGCTACAACGACTGGCCGTGCATACTTCTCTCCCTGTGCTACAACGACTGGGCGTGCATACTTCTCTCCCTGTGCTACAACGACTGGGCGTGCATACTTCTCCCCCTGTGCTACAACGGCTGGGCGTGCATACCTCTCTCCCTGTGCTACAACGACTGGGCGTGCATACTTCTCCCCCTGTGCTACAACGACTGGCCATGCATACTTCTCTCCCTGTGCTACAACGACTGTGCGTGCATACTTCTCTCCCTGTGCTACAACGACTGGGCGTGCATACTTCTCTCCCTGTGCTACGACGACTGGCCGTGCATACTTCTCCCCTGTGCTACAACGACTGGGCGTGCATACTTCTCTCCCTGTGCTACAACGACTGGCCGTACATACTTCTCTCCCTGTGCTACAACGACTGGGCGTGCATACTTCTCTCCCTGTGCTACAACGGCTGGGCGTGCATACTTCTCTCCCTGTGCTACAACGACTGGCCGTACATACTTCTCTCCCTGTGCTACAACGACTGGGCGTGCATACTTCTCTCCCTGTGCTACAACGGCTGGGCGTGCATACTTCTCTCCCTGTGCTACAACGACTGGGCGTGCATACTTCTCCCCCTGTGCTACAACGACTGGGCGTGCATACTTCTCTCCCTGTGCTACAACGGCTGGGCGTGCATACTTCTCTCCCTGTGCTACAACGACTGTGCGTGCATACTTCTCTCCCTGTGCTACAACGACTGGGCGTGCATACTTCTCTCCCTGTGCTACAACGGCTGGGCGTGCATACTTCTCTCCCTGTGCTACAACGACTGGGCGTGCATACTTCTCTCCCTGTGCTACAACGGCTGGGCGTGCATACTTCTCTCCCTGTGCTACAACGACTGGGCGTGCATACTTCTCTCCCTGTGCTACAACGACTGGGCGTGCATACTTCTCTCCCTGTGCTACGACGACTGGGCGTGCATACTTCTCCCCCTGTGCTACGACGACTGGGCGTGCATACTTCTCCCCCTGTGCTACAACGACTGGGCGTACATACTTCTCCCCCTGTGCTACAACGACTGGGCGTGCATACTTCTCCCCCTGTGCTACAACGACTGGCGTGCATACTTCTCCCTGTGCTGCGACTGGGCGTGCATACTTCTCTCCCTGTGCTACAACGACTGGCCGTGCATACTTCTCTCCCTGTGCTACAACGGCTGGGCGTGCATACTCTCTCCCTGTGCTACAACGACTGGGCGTGCATACTTCTCTCCCTGTGCTACAACGGCTGGGCGTGCATACTTCTCTCCCTGTGCTACAACGACTGGGCGTGCATACTTCTCCCCCTGTGCTACAACGACTGGGCGTGCATACTTCTCTCCCTGTGCTACAACGACTGGGCGTGCATACTTCTCCCCCTGTGCTACAACGACTGGGCGTACATACTTCTCTCCCTGTGCTACAACGACTGGGC
>NW_027012775.1:0-18288 GCF_036934945.1 Oncorhynchus masou masou
ATCTATGTAACGTTGTCAAGAGGCTACAGTAACCTATGTAACGTTCTCAAGAGGCTACAGTAATCTATGTAACGTTGTGAGGCTACAGTAATCTATGTTGTCAAGAGGCTACAGTAATCTACGTTGTCAAGAGGCTACATTGGCAGGAGACTCAGTAATCTATTTAACGTTGCAGGAGACTACAGTAATCTATTTAACGTTGTCAAAGGCTACAGTAACCTATGTAACGTTGTCAAGAGGCTACAGTAATCTATGTAACGTTGTCAAGAAGGTTGTCAAGAGGCTACAGTAACCTATGTAACGTTCTCAAGAGGCTACAGTAATCTATGTAATGTTGTCAGGAGGCTACAGTAACCTATGCAATGTTCTCAAGAGGCTACAGTAATCTATGTAACGTTGTCAAGAGGCTAAAGTCATCTATTTAACGTTGTCAAGAGGTACAGTAATCTATGTAACGTTGTCAGAGGCTACAGTAATCTATGTAACGTTCTCAAGAGGCTACAGTAATCTATGTAATGTTGTCAGGAGGCTACAGTAACCTGTGTAACGTTCTCAAGAGGCTACAGTAATCTATTTAACGTTGTCAGAGGTTACATGTAACGTTGTCAAGAGGCTAAAGTCATCTATTTAACGTTGTCAAGAGGTTACAGTAATCTATGTAACGTTGTCAAGAGGCTACAGTAATCTATGTAACCGTTGTCAAGAGGTTACAGTAATCTATTTAACGTTGTCAAGAGGTTACAGTAATCTATGTAACGTTGGCAGGAGACTACAGTAATCTATTTTAACGTTGTCAAGAGGCTACAGTAACCTATGTAACGTTGTCCATGAGGCTACAGTAATCTATGTAACGTTGTCAAGAGGCTACAGTAACCTATGTAACGAGGCTACTCAAGAGGCTACAGTAATCTATGTAACGTTGTCAGGAGGCTACAGTAACCTATGTAACGTTTTCAAGAGGCTACAGTAATCTATGTAACGTTGTCAAGAGGCTACAGTCATCTATTTAACGTTGTCAAGAGGTTACAGTAATCTATGCGTTGTCAAGAGGCTACAGTAATCTATGTAACGTTGTCAAGAGGTTACAGTAATCTATTTAAGGCTAACGTTGTCAAGAGGCTACAGTAACCTATGTAACGTTGTCAAGAGGCTACAGTAATCTATGTAACGTTGTCAAAGAGGCTACAGTAACCTATGTAACGTTCTCAAGAGGCTACAGTAATCTGTAATGTTGTCAGGAGGCTACAGTAACCTATGTAACGTTCTCAAGAGGCTACAGTAATCTATGTAACGTTGTCAAGAGGCTAAAGTCATCTATTTAACGTTGTCAAGAGGTTACAGTAATCTCATGTACGTTGTCAAGAGGTTACAGGCTACAGTAATCTATGTAACGTTGTCAAGAGGTTACAGTAATCTATTTAACGTTGTCAAGAGGTTACCGTAATCTATTTAACGTTGTCAAGAGGTTAGCGTTGTCAGTAATCTATGTAATCGCTTAGCGGCAGGAGACTACAGTAATCTATTTAACGTTGTCAAGAGGCTACAGTAACCTATAACGTTGTCAAGAGGCTACAGTAATCTATGTAACGTTGTCAAGAGGCTACAGTAATCTATGTAACGTAGCTTATTGTCAAGAGGCTACAGTAACCTATGTAATGTTGTCAGGAGGCTACAGTCAAGAGGCTACCTATGTAACGTTGTCAAGAGGCTAAAGAGGCTACAGTAATCTATGTAACGTTGTCAAGAGGCTACAGTCATCTATGTAATGTTGAATCTATTTAACATTTAACATTTAAGTCATTTAGCAGACGCTCTTATCCAGAGCGACTTACAAATTGGTGAATTCACCTTCTGACATCAGTGGAACAGCCACTTTACAATAGTGCATCTAAATCATTTAAGGGGGGTGAGAAGGATTGCTTTACTCTATCTAGGTATTCCTTTGAAGTGTGGGGTTTCAGGTGTCTCCGGAAGGTGGTGATTGACTCCGCTGTCCTGGCGTCGTGAGGGAGTTTGTTCCACCATTGGGGGGCCAGAGCAGCGAACAGTTTTGACTGGGCTGAGCGGAACTGTACTTCCTCAGTGGTAGGGAGGCGAGCAGGCCAGAGGTGGATGAACGCAGTGCCCTTGTTTGGGTGTAGGGCCTGATCAGAGCCTGGAGGTACTGCGGTGCCGTTCCCCTCACAGCTCCGTAGGCAAGCACCATGGTCTTGTAGCGGATGCGAGCTTAACTGGAAGCCAGTGGAGAGCGGAGGAGCGGGGTGACGTGAGAGAACTTGGGAAGGTTGAACACCAGACGGGCTGCGGCGTTCTGGATGAGTTGTAGGGGTTTGATGGCACAGGCAGGGAGCCCAGCCAACAGCGGTGCAGTAATCCAGACGGGAGATGACAAGTGCCTGGATTAGGACCTGCCGCTTCCTGTGTGAGGCAGGGGCGTACTCATGCGGATGTTGTAGAGCATGAACCTACAGGAACGGGCCACCGCCTTGATGTTAGTTGAGAACGACAGGGTGTTGTCCAGGATCACGCCAAGGTTCTTAGCGCTCTGGGAGGAGGAAACAATGGAGTTGTCAACCGTGATGGCGAGATCATGGAACAGGCAGTCCTTCCCCGGGAGGAAGAGCAGCTCCGTCTTGCCGAGGTTCAGCTTGAGGTGGTGATCCGTCATCCACACTGATATGTCTGCCAGACATGCAGAGATGCGGTCGCCACCTGGTCATCAGAAGGGAAAGGAGAAGATTAATTGTGTGTCGTCTGCATAAATGATAGGAGAGACCATGTGAGGTTATGACAGAGCCAAGTGACTTGGTGTATAGCGAGAATAGGAGAGGGCCTAGAACAGAGCCCTGTGGGACACCAGTGGTGAGAGCGCGTGGCGAGGAGACAGATTCTCGCCACGCCACCTGGTAGGAGCGACCTGTCAGGTAGGACGCAATCCAAGCGTGGGCCGCACCGGAGATGCCCAACTCGGAGAGGGTGGAGAGGAGGATCTGATGGTTCACAGTGTCGAAGGCAGCCGATAGGTCTAGAAGGATGAGAGCAGAGGAGAGAGTTAGCTTTAGCAGTGCGGAGCGCCTCCGTGATACAGAAGAGCAGTCTCAGTTGAATGACTAGTCTTGAAACCTGACTGATTTGGATCAAGAAGGTCATTCTGAGAGAGATAGCGGGAGAGCTGGCCAAGGACGGCACGTTCAAGAGTTTTGGAGAGAAAAGAAAGAAGGGATACTGGTCTGTAGTTGTTGACATCGGAGGGATCGAGTGTAGGTTTTTTCAGAAGGGTGCAACTCTCGCTCTCTTGAAGACGGAAGGGACGTAGCCAGCGGTCAGGGATGAGTTGATGAGCGAGGTGAGGTAAGGGAGAAGAGGATTTAACGTTGTCAAGAGGTTACAGTAATCTATTTAACGTTGTCAAGAGGTTACAGTAATCTATGTAACGTTGGCAGGAGACTACAGTAATCTATTTAACGTTGTCAAGAGGCTACAGTAACCTATGTAACGTTGTCAAGAGGCTACAGTAATCTATGTAACGTTGTCAAGAGGCTACAGTAACCTATGTAACGTTGTCAGGAGGCTACAGTAACCTATGTAACGTTGTCAAGAGGCTACAGTAATCTATGTAGCGTTGTCAAGAGGCTACAGTAATCTATGTAATGTTGACATGAGGTTGCAGTAACCTATGTAATGTTGTCGGGAGGTTACAGTAACCTATGCGTTTTCAAGAGGTTACAGTAACCTATGTAACGTTGTCAAGAGGCTACAGTAATCTATGTAACGTTGTCAGGAGGCTACAGTAATCTATGTAACGTTGGAAGGAGGGTACTGTAATCTATGTAAACGTTGTCAGGCGGCTACAGTAATCTATGTAACGTTGTCAAGAGACTACAGTAATCTATTTAACGTTGTCAAGAGGCTACAGTAATCTATGTAACGTTGTCAAGAGGCTACAGTAATCTATTTAACATTGTCAAGAGGCTACAGTAATCTATGTAATGTTCTCAAGAGGCTACAGTGATCTATGTAATGTTGTCAAGAGGCTACAGTAATCTATTTAACGTTGTAAAAGAGGTTACAGTAATCTATGTAACGTTGTCAAGAGGCTACAGTAATCTAAGTAACGTTGTCAAGAGGTTACAGTAATCTATTTAACGTTGTCAAGAGGTTACAGTAATCTATGTAACGTTGTCAAGAGGCTACAGTAATCTATGTAACGTTGTCAGGAGGTTACAGTAATCTATGTAACGTTGTCAGGAGGTTACAGTAACCTATGTAACTTTGGCAGGAGGTTACAGTAACCTATGTAACGTTGTCGGGAGGTTACAGTAACCTATGTAACGTTGTCAAGAGGTTACAGTAACCTATGTAACGTTGTCAAGAGGCTACAGTAATCTATGTAACGTTGTCAGGAGGCTACAGTAATCTATGTAACGTTGGCAGGAGGGTACTGTAATCTATGTAACGTTATCAGGCGGCTACAGTAATCTATGTAACGTTGTCAGGAGGTTACGGTAATCTATGTAACGTTGTCAGGAGGTTACGGTAACCTATGTAACGTTGTCAAGAGGCTACAGTAATCTATGTAACGTTGTCAGGAGGCTACAGTAATCTATGTAGCGTTGTCAAGAGGCTACAGTAATCTATGCGTTGTCAGAGGCTACAGTAATCTATTTAACGTTGTCAAGAGGCTACAGTAATCTATGTAACGTAGTCAGGAGGCTACAGTAATCTATGTAACGTTGTCAGGAGGCTACAGTAATCTATGTAACGTTGTCAGGAGGCTACAGTAATCTATGTAAGCGTTGGCAGGAGACTACAGTAATCTATTTAACGTTGTCAAGAGGCTACAGTAACCTATGTAACGTTGTCAAGAGGCTACAGTAATCTATGTAACGTTGTCAAGAGGCTACAGTAACCTATGTAACGTTGTCAGGAGGCTACAGTAACCTATGTAACGTTGTCAAGAGGCTACAGTAATCTATGTAACGTTGTCAAGAGGCTACAGTAATCTATGTAATGTTGACATGAGGTTACAGTAACCTATGTAATGTTGTCGGGGAGGTTACAGTAACCTATGTAACGTTTTCAAGAGGTTACAGTAACCTATGTAACGTTGTCAGAGGCTACAGTAATCTATGTAACGTTGTCAGGAGGCTACAGTAATCTATGTAACGTTGGAAGGAGGGTACTGTAATCTATGTAACGTTGTCAGGCGGCTACAGTAATCTATGTAACGTTGTCAAGAGACTACAGTAATCTATTTAACGTTGTCAAGAGGCTACAGTAATCTATGTAACGTTGTCAAGAGGCTACAGTAATCTATTTAACATTGTCAAGAGGCTACAGTAATCTATGTAATGTTCTCAAGAGGCTACAGTGATCTATGTAATGTTGTCAAGAGGCTACAGTAATCTATTTAACGTTGTAAAGAGGTTACAGTAATCTATGTAACGTTGTCAAGAGGCTACAGTAATCTAAGTAACGTTGTCAAGAGGTTACAGTAATCTATTTAACGTTGTCAAGAGGTTACAGTAATCTATGTAACGTTGTCAAGAGGCTACAGTAATCTATGTAACGTTGTCAGGAGGTTACAGTAATCTATGTAACGTTGTCAGGAGGTTACAGTAACCTATGTAACTTTGGCAGGAGGTTACAGTAACCTATGTAACGTTGTCGGGAGGTTACAGTAACCTATGTAACGTTGTCAAGAGGTTACAGTAACCTATGTAAAGTTGTCAAGAGGCTACAGTAATCTATGTAACGTTGTCAGGAGGCTACAGTAATCTATGTAACGTTGGCAGGAGGGTACTGTAATCTATGTAACGTTATCAGGCGGCTACAGTAATCTATGTAACGTTGTCAGGAGGTTACGGTAATCTATGTAACGTTGTCAGGAGGTTACGGTAACCTATGTAACGTTGTCAAGAGGCTACAGTAATCTATGTAACGTTGTCAGGAGGCTACAGTAATCTATGTAACGTTGTCAAGAGGCTACAGTAATCTATGTAACGTTGTCAAGAGGCTACAGTAATCTATTTAACGTTGTCAAGAGGCTACAGTAATCTATGTAACGTAGTCAGGAGGCTACAGTAATCTATGTAACGTTGTCAGGAGGCTACAGTAATCTATGTAACGTTGTCAGGAGGCTACAGTAATCTATGTAACGTTGGCAGGAGACTACAGTAATCTATTTAACGTTGTCAAGAGGCTACAGTAACCTATGTAACGTTGTCAAGAGGCTACAGTAATCTATGTAACGTTGTCAAGAGGCTACAGTAACCTATGTAACGTTGTCAGGAGGCTACAGTAACCTATGTAACGTTGTCAAGAGGCTACAGTAATCTATGTAACGTTGTCAAGAGGCTACAGTAATCTATGTAATGTTGACATGAGGTTACAGTAACCTATGTAATGTTGTCGGGAGGTTACAGTAACCTATGTAACGTTTTCAAGAGGTTACAGTAACCTATGTAACGTTGTCAAGAGGCTACAGTAATCTATGTAACGTTGTCAAGAGGCTACAGTAATCTATTTAACATTGTCAAAGAGGCTACAGTAATCTATGTAATGTTCTCAAGAGGCTACAGTGATCTATGTAATGTTGTCAAGAGGCTACAGTAATCTATTTAACGTTGTAAAGAGGTTACAGTAATCTATGTAACGTTGTCAAGAGGCTACAGTAATCTAAGTAACGTTGTCAAGAGGTTACAGTAATCTATTTAACGTTGTCAAGAGGTTACAGTAATCTATGTAACGTTGTCAAGAGGCTACAGTAATCTATGTAACGTTGTCAGAGGTTACAGTAATCTATGTAACGTTGTCAGGAGGTTACAGTAACCTATGTAACTTTGGCAGGAGGTTACAGTAACCTATGTAACGTTGTCGGGGAGGTTACAGTAACCTATGTAACGTTGTCAAGAGGTTACAGTAACCTATGTAAAGTTGTCAAGAGGCTACAGTAATCTATGTAACGTTGTCAGGAGGCTACAGTAATCTATGTAACGTTGGCAGGAGGGTACTGTAATCTGTAACGTTATCAGGCGGCTACAGTAATCTATGTAACGTTGTCAGGAGGTTACGGTAATCTATGTAACGTTGTCAGGAGGTTACGGTAACCTATGTAACGTTGTCAAGAGGCTACAGTAATCTATGTAACGTTGTCAGGAGGCTACAGTAATCTATGTAACGTTGTCAAGAGGCTACAGTAATCTATGTAACGTTGTCAAGAGGCTACAGTAATCTATTTAACGTTGTCAAGAGGCTACAGTAATCTATGTAACGTAGTCAGGAGGCTACAGTAATCTATGTAACGTTGTCAGGAGGCTACAGTAATCTATGTAACGTTGTCAGGAGGCTACAGTAATCTATGTAACGTTGGCAGGAGACTACAGTAATCTATTTAACGTTGTCAAGAGGCTACAGTAACCTATGTAACGTTGTCAAGAGGCTACAGTAATCTATGTAACGTTGTCAAGAGGCTACAGTAACCTATGTAACGTTGTCAAGAGGCTACAGTAACCTATGTAACGTTGTCAAGAGGCTACAGTAATCTATGTAACGTTGTCAAGAGGCTACAGTAATCTATGTAATGTTGACATGAGGTTACAGTAACCTATGTAATGTTGTCGGGAGGTTACAGTAACCTATGTAACGTTTTCAAGAGGTTACAGTAACCTATGTAACGTTGTCAAGAGGCTACAGTAATCTATGTAACGTTGTCAGGAGGCTACAGTAATCTATGTAACGTTGGAAGGAGGGTACTGTAATCTATGTAACGTTGTCAGGCGGCTACAGTAATCTATGTAACGTTGTCAAGAGACTACAGTAATCTATTTAACGTTGTCAAGAGGCTACAGTAATCTATGTAACGTTGTCAAGAGGCTACAGTAATCTATTTAACATTGTCAAGAGGCTACAGTAATCTATGTAATGTTCTCAAGAGGCTACAGTGATCTATGTAATGTTGTCAAGAGGCTACAGTAATCTATTTAACATTGTAAAGAGGTTACAGTAATCTATGTAACGTTGTCAAGAGGCTACAGTAATCTAAGTAACGTTGTCAAGAGGTTACAGTAATCTATTTAACGTTGTCAAGAGGTTACAGTAATCTATGTAACGTTGTCAAGAGGCTACAGTAATCTATGTAGCGTTGTCAGGAGGTTACAGTAATCTATGTAACGTTGTCAGGAGGTTACAGTAACCTATGTAACTTTGGCAGGAGGTTACAGTAACCTATGTAACGTTGTCGGGAGGTTACAGTAACCTATGTAACGTTGTCAAGAGGTTACAGTAACCTATGTAACGTTGTCAAGAGGCTACAGTAATCTATGTAACGTTGTCAGGAGGCTACAGTAATCTATGTAACGTTGGCAGGAGGGTACTGTAATCTATGTAACGTTATCAGGCTACAGTAATCTATGTAACGTTGTCAGGAGGTTACGGTAATCTATGTAACGTTGTCAGGAGGTTACGGTAACCTATGTAACGTTGTCAAGAGGCTACAGTAATCTATGTAACGTTGTCAGGAGGCTTTTTACAGTAATCTATGTAACGTTGTCAAGAGGCTACAGTAATCTATGTAACGTTGTCAAGAGGCTACAGTAATCTATTTAACGTTGTCAAGAGGCTACAGTAATCTATGTAACGTAGTCAGGAGGCTACAGTAATCTATGTAACGTTGTCAGGAGGCTACAGTAATCTATGTAACGTTGTCAGGAGGCTACAGTAATCTATGTAACGTTCTCAAGAGGCTACAGTAATTTATGTAACGTTGTCAGGAGGCTACAGTAATCTATGTAACGTTGTCAAGAGGCTACAGTAATTTATGTATCGTTGTCAGGAGGTTACAGTAATCTATGTAACGTTCTCAAGAGGCTACAGTAATCTATGTAACGTTGTCAACAGGTTACGGTAATCTATGTAACGTTGACAGGAGGGTACTGTAATCTATGTAACGTTGTCAGGAGGCTACAGTAATCTATGTAACGTTGTCAAGAGGCTACAGTAACCTATGTAACGTTCTCAAGAGGCTACAGTAATTTATGTAATGTTGTCAAGAGGCTACAGTAATCTATTTAACGTTGTCAAGAGGTTACAGTAATCTATGTAACGGTGTCAAGAGGTTACAGTAATCTATTTAACGTTGTCAAGAGGTTACAGTAATCTATGCAACGTTGTCAAGAGGCTAGAGTAATCTATGTAACGTTGTCAAGAGGCTACAGTAATCTATGTAACGGTGTCAAGAGGTTACAGTAATCTATTTAACGTTGTCAAGAGGTTACAGTAATCTATGCAACGTTGTCAAGAGCTAGAGTAATCTATGTAACGTTGTCAGGAGGTTACAGTAACCTATGTAACGTTGGCAGGAGGTTACAGTAACATATGTAACGTTGTCGGGAGGTTAGAGTAACCTATGTAACGTTGTCGGGAGGTTAGAGTAACCTAATAACGTTGTCAGAGAGGTTACAGTAACCTATGTAACGTTGTCAAGAGGCTACAGTAATCTATGTAACGTTGTCAAGAGGCTACAGTCATCTATGTAATGTTGAATCTATTTAACATTTAAGTCATTTAGCAGACGCTCTTATCCAGAGCGACTTACAAATTGGTGAATTCACCTTCTGACATCAGTGGAACAGCCACTTTACAATAGTGCATCTAAATCATTTAAGGGGGGGGGTGAGAAGGATTGCTTTATCCTATCCTAGGTATTCCTTGAAGAGGTGGGGTTTCAGGTGTCTCCGGAAGGTGGTGATTGACTCCGCTGTCCTGGCGTCGTGAGGAGTTTGTTCCACCATTGGGGGCCAGAGCAGCGAACAGTTTTGACTGGGCTGAGCGGGAACTGTACTTCCTCAGTGGTAGGGAGGCGAGCAGGCCAGAGGTGGATGAACGAGTGCCCTTGTTTGGGTGTAGGGCCTGATCAGAGCCTGGAGGTACTGCGGTGCCGTTCCCCTCACAGCTCCGTAGGCAAGCACCATGGTCTTGTAGCGGATGCGAGCTTCAACTGGAAGCCAGTGGAGGAGCGGAGGAGCGGGGTGACGTGAGAGAACTTGGGAAGGTTGAACACCAGACGGGCTGCGGCGTTCTGGATGAGTTGTAGGGGTTTGATGGCACAGGCAGGGAGCCCAGCCAACAGCGAGTTGCAGTAATCCAGACGGGAGATGACAAGTGCCTGGATTAGGACCTGCGCCGCTTCCTGTGTGAGGCAGGGGCGTACTCTGCGGATGTTCAGAGCATGAACCTACAGGAACGGGCCACCGCCTTGATGTTAGTTGAGAACGACAGGGTGTTGTCCAGGATCACGCCAAGGTTCTTAGCGCTCTGGGAGGAGGAAACAATGGAGTTGTCAACCGTGATGGCGAGATCATGGAACGGGCAGTCCTTCCCCGGGAGGAAGAGCAGCTCCGTCTTGCCGAGGTTCAGCTTGAGGTGGTGATCCGTCATCCACACTGATATGTCTGCCAGACATGCAGAGATGCGATTCGCCACCTGGTCATCAGAAGGGGGAAAGGAGAAGATTAATTGTGTGTCGTCTGCATAGCAATAATAGGAGAGACCATGTGAGGTTATGACAGAGCCAAGTGACTTGGTGTATAGCGAGAATAGGAGAGGGCCTAGAACAGAGCCCTGGGGGACACCAGTGGTGAGAGCGTGGCGAGGAGACAGATTCCCGCCACGCCACCTGGTAGGAGCGACCTGTCAGGTAGGACGCAATCCAAGCGTGGGCCGCACCGGAGATGCCCAACTCGGAGAGGGTGGAGAGGAGGATCTGATGGTTCACAGTGTCGAAGGCAGCCGATAGGTCTAGAAGGATGAGAGCAGAGGAGAGAGAGTTAGCTTTAGCAGTGCGGAGCGCCTCCGTGATACAGAGAAGAGCAGTCTCAGTTGAATGACTAGTCTTGAAACCTGACTGATTTGGATCAAGAAGGTCATTCTGAGAGAGATAGCGGGAGAGCTGGCCAAGGACGGCACGTTCAAGAGTTTTGGAGAGAAAAGAAAGAAGGGATACTGGTCTGTAGTTGTTGACATCGGAGGGATCGAGTGTAGGTTTTTTCAGAAGGGGTGCAACTCCGCTCTCTTGAAGACGGAAGGGACGTAGCCAGCGGTCAGGGATGAGTTGATGAGCGAGGTGAGGTAAGGGAGAAGAGGATTTAACGTTGTCAAGAGGTTACAGTAATCTATTTAACGTTGTCAAGAGGTTACAGTAATCTATGTAACGTTGGCAGGAGACTACAGTAATATTTTTAACGTTGTCAAGAGGCTACAGTAACCTATGTAACGTTGTCAAGAGGCTACAGTAATCTATGTAACGTTGTCAAGAGGCTACAGTAACCTATGTAACATTGTCAGGAGGCTACAGTAACCTATGTAACGTTGTCAAGAGGCTACAGTAATCTATGTAACGTTGTCAAGAGGCTACAGTAATCTATGTAATGTTGACATGAGGTTACAGTAACCTATGTAATGTTGTCGGGAGGTTACAGTAACCTATGTAACGTTTTCAAGAGGTTACAGTAACCTATGTAACGTTGTCAAGAGGCTACAGTAATCTATGTAACGTTGTCAGGAGGCTACAGTAATCTATGTAACGTTGGAAGGAGGGTACTGTAATCTATGTAACGTTGTCAGGCGGCTACAGTAATCTATGTAACGTTGTCAAGAGACTACAGTAATCTATTTAACGTTGTCAAGAGGCTACAGTAATCTATGTAACGTTGTCAAGAGGCTACAGTAATCTATTTAACGTTGTCAAGAGGCTACAGTAATCTATGTAATGTTCTCAAGAGGCTACAGTGATCTATGTAATGTTGTCAAGAGGCTACAGTAATCTATTTAACGTTGTAAAGAGGTTACAGTAATCTATGTAACGTTGTCAAGAGGCTACAGTAATCTATGTAACATTGTCAAGAGGTTACAGTAATCTATTTAACGTTGTCAAGATGTTACAGTAATCTATGTAACGTTGTCAAGAGGCTACAGTAATCTATGTAACGTTGTCAGGAGGTTACAGTAATCTATGTAACGTTGTCAGGAGGTTACAGTAACCTATGTAACTTTGGCAGGAGGTTACAGTAACCATGTAACGTTGTCGGGAGGTTACAGTAACCTATGTAACGTTGTCAAGAGGTTACAGTAACCTATGTAACGTTGTCAAGAGGCTACAGTAATCTATGTAACGTTGTCAGGAGGCTACAGTAATCTATGTAACGTTGTCAAGAGGTTACAGTAACCTATGTAACGTTGGCAGGAGGGTACTGTAATCTATGTAACGTTGTCAGGAGGCTACAGTAATCTATGTAACGTTGTCAAGAGGCTACAGTAATCTATGTAACGTTGTCAGGAGGCTACAGTAATCTATGTAACGTTGTCAGGAGGTTACGGTAATCTATGTAACGTTGTCAGGAGGTTACAGTAACCTATGTAACGTTGTCAAGAGGCTACAGTAACCTATGTAACATTGTCAAGAGGCTACAGTAATCTATGTAACGTTGTCAAGAGGCTACAGTAACCTATGTAACATTGTCAAGAGGCTACAGTAATCTATGTAACGTTGTCAAGAGGCTACAGTAATCTATGTAATGTTGACATGAGGTTACAGTAACCTATGTAATGTTGTCGGGAGGTTACAGTAACCCATGTAACGTTTTCAAGAGGTTACAGTAACCTATGTAACGTTGTCAAGAGGCTACAGTAATCTATGTAACGTTGTCAGGAGGCTACAGTAATCTATGTAACGTTGGAAGGAGGGTACTGTAATCTATGTAACGTTGTCAGGCGGCTACAGTAATCTATGTAACGTTGTCAAGAGACTACAGTAATCTATTTAACGTTGTCAAGAGGCTACAGTAATCTATGTAACGTTGTCAAGAGGCTACAGTAATCTATTTAACATTGTCAAGAGGCTACAGTAATCTATGTAATGTTCTCAAGAGGCTACAGTGATCTATGTAATGTTGTCAAGAGGCTACAGTAATCTATTTAACGTTGTAAAGAGGTTACAGTAATCTATGTAACGTTGTCAAGAGGTTACAGTAACCTATGTAACGTTGGCAGGAGGGTACTGTAATCTATGTAACGTTGTCAGGAGGCTACAGTAATCTATGTAACGTTGTCAAGAGGCTACAGTAATCTATGTAACGTTGTCAGGAGGCTACAGTAATCTATGTAACGGTGTCAGGCGGTTACAGTAATCTATGTAACGTTGTCAAGAGGCTACAGTAATCTATGTAACGTTGTCAGGAGGCTACAGTAATCTATGTAACGTTGTCATGAGGCTACAGTAATCTATGTAACGTTGTCAAGAGGCTACAGTAATCTATTTAACGTTGTCAAGAGGCTACAGTAATCTATGTAACGTTGTCAGGAGGCTACAGTAATCTATGTAACGTTGTCAGGAGGCTACAGTAATCTATGTAACATTCTCAAGAGGCTACAGTAATCTATGTAACGTTGTCAGGAGGTTACAGTAATCTATGTAACGTTGTCAGGAGGTTACAGTAACCTATGTAACTTTGGCAAGAGGTTACAGTAACCTATGTAACGTTGTCGGGAGGTTGCAGTAACCTATGTAACGTTGTCAAGAGGTTACAGTAACCTATGTAACGTTGTCAAGAGGCTACAGTAATCTATGTAACGTTGTCAGGAGGCTACAGTAATCTATGTAACGTTGGCAGGAGGGTACTGTAATCTATGTAACGTTATCAGGCGGCTACAGTAATCTATGTAACGTTGTCAGGAGGTTACGGTAATCTATGTAACGTTGTCAGGAGGTTACAGTAACCTATGTAACGTTGTCAAGAGGCTACAGTAATCTATGTAACGTTGTCAAGAGGCTACAGTAATCTATGTAACGTTGTCAGGAGGCTACAGTAATCTATGTAACGTTGTCATGAGGCTACAGTAATCTATGTAACGTTGTCAAGAGGCTACAGTAATCTATTTAACGTTGTCAAGAGGCTACAGTAATCTATGTAACGTTGTCAGGAGGCTACAGTAATCTATGTAACGTTGTCAGGAGGCTACAGTAATCTATGTAACATTCTCAAGAGGCTACAGTAATCTATGTAACGTTGTCAGGAGGTTACAGTAATCTATGTAACGTTGTCAGGAGGTTACAGTAACCTATGTAACTTTGGCAAGAGGTTACAGTAACCTATGTAACGTTGTCGGGAGGTTGCAGTAACCTATGTAACGTTGTCAAGAGGTTACAGTAACCTATGTAACGTTGTCAAGAGGCTACAGTAATCTATGTAACGTTGTCAGGAGGCTACAGTAATCTATGTAACGTTGGCAGGAGGGTACTGTAATCTATGTAACGTTATCAGGCGGCTACAGTAATCTATGTAACGTTGTCAGGAGGTTACGGTAATCTATGTAACGTTGTCAGGAGGTTACAGTAACCTATGTAACGTTGTCAAGAGGCTACAGTAATCTATGTAACGTTGTCAGGAGGCTACAGTAATCTATGTAACGTTGTCAAGAGGCTACAGTAATCTATGTAACGTTGTCAAGAGGCTACAGTAATCTATTTAACGTTGTCAAGAGGCTACAGTAATCTATGTAACGTAGTCAGGAGGCTACAGTAATCTATGTAACGTTCTCAAGAGGCTACAGTAATTTATGTAACGTTGTCAAGAGGCTACAGTAACCTATGTAACGTTGTCAGGAGGCTAAAGTAATCTATGTAACGTTGTCAGGAGGGTACTGTAATCTATGTAACATTGTCAGGAGATTACAGTAATCTATGTAACGTTGTCAGGAGGGTACTGTAATCTATGTAACGTTGGCAGGAGGGTACAGTAATCTATGTAACATTGTCAGGAGGGTACAGTAATCTATGTAACATTGTCAGGAGGCTACAGTAATCTATGTAACGTTGTCAGGAGGCTACAGTAATCTATGTAACGTTGTCAAGAGGCTACAGTAATCTATGTAACGTTGTCAGGAGGCTACAGTAATCTATGTAACGTTGTCAGGAGGCTACAGTAATCTATGTAACGTTGTCAAGAGGCTACAGTAATCTATGTAACGTTGTCAGGAGGCTACAGTAATCTATGTAACGTTGTCAGGAGGCTACAGTAATCTATGTAACGTTCTCAAGAGGCTACAGTATTTTATGTAACGTTGTCAGGAGGCTACGGTAATCTATGTAACGTTGTCAAGAGGCTACAGTAATTTATGTATCGTTGTCAGGAGGTTACAGTAATCTATGTAACGTTGTCAGGAGGCTACAGTAATCTATGTAACGTTCTCAAGAGGCTACAGTAATCTATGTAACGTTGTCAACAGGTTACGGTAATCTATGTAACATTGGCAGGAGGGTACTGTAATCTATGTAACGTTGTCAGGAGGCTACAGTAATCTATGTAACGTTGTCAAGAGGCTACAGTAATCTATGTAACGTTGTCAGGAGGCTACAGTAATCTATGTAACGTTGTCAGGAGGTTACGGTAATCTATGTAACGTTGTCAGGAGGTTACAGTAACCTATGTAACGTTGTCAAGAGGCTACAGTAACCTATGTAACATTGTCAAGAGGCTACAGTAATCTATGTAACGTTGTCAAGAGGCTACAGTAACCTATGTAACATTGTCAGGAGGCTACAGTAACCTATGTAACGTTGTCAAGAGGCTACAGTAATCTATGTAACGTTGTCAAGAGGCTACAGTAATCTATGTAATGTTGACATGAGGTTACAGTAACCTATGTAATGTTGTCGGGAGGTTACAGTAACCTATGTAACGTTTTCAAGAGGTTACAGTAACCTATGTAACGTTGTCAAGAGGCTACAGTAATCTATGTAACGTTGTCAGGAGGCTACAGTAATCTATGTAACGTTGGAAGGAGGGTACTGTAATCTATGTAACGTTGTCAGGCGGCTACAGTAATCTATGTAACGTTGTCAAGAGACTACAGTAATCTATTTAACGTTGTCAAGAGGCTACAGTAATCTATGTAACGTTGTCAAGAGGCTACAGTAATCTATTTAACATTGTCAAGAGGCTACAGTAATCTATGTAATGTTCTCAAGAGGCTACAGTGATCTATGTAATGTTGTCAAGAGGCTACAGTAATCTATTTAACGTTGTAAAGAGGTTACAGTAATCTATGTAACGTTGTCAAGAGGTTACAGTAACCTATGTAACGTTGGCAGGAGGGTACTGTAATCTATGTAACGTTGTCAGGAGGCTACAGTAATCTGTAACGTTGTCAAGAGGCTACAGTAATCTATGTAACGTTGTCAGGAGGCTACAGTAATCTATGTAACGGTGTCAGGCAGTTACAGTAATCTATGTAACGTTGTCAAGAGGCTACAGTAATCTATGTAACGTTGTCAGGAGGCTACAGTAATCTATGTAACGTTGTCATGAGGCTACAGTAATCTATGTAACGTTGTCAAGAGGCTACAGTAATCTATTTAACGTTGTCAAGAGGCTACAGTAATCTATGTAACGTTGTCAGGAGGCTACAGTAATCTATGTAACGTTGTCAGGAGGCTACAGTAATCTATGTAACATTCTCAAGAGGCTACAGTAATCTATGTAACGTTGTCAGGAGGTTACAGTAATCTATGTAACGTTGTCAGGAGGTTACAGTAACCTATGTAACTTTGGCAAGAGGTTACAGTAACCTATGTAACGTTGTCAAGAGGCTACAGTAATCTATGTAACGTTGTCAGGAGGCTACAGTAATCTATGTAACGTTGGCAGGAGGGTACTGTAATCTATGTAACGTTATCAGGCGGCTACAGTAATCTATGTAACGTTGTCAGGAGGTTACGGTAATCTATGTAACGTTGTCAGGAGGTTACAGTAACCTATGTAACGTTGTCAAGAGGCTACAGTAATCTATGTAACGTTGTCAGGAGGCTACAGTAATCTATGTAACGTTGTCAAGAGGCTACAGTAATCTATGTAACGTTGTCAAGAGGCTACAGTAATCTATTTAACGTTGTCAGAGGCTACAGTAATCTATGTAACGTAGTCAGGAGGCTACAGTAATCTATGTAACGTTGTCAGGAGGCTACAGTAATCTATGTAACGTTGTCAGAGGCTACAGTAATCTATGTAACGTTCTCAAGAGGCTACAGTAATTTATGTAACGTTGTCAAGAGGCTACAGTAACCTATGTAACGTTGTCAGGAGGCTAAAGTAATCTATGTAACGTTGTCAGGAGGGTACTGTAATCTATGTAACATTGTCAGGAGATTACAGTAATCTATGTAACGTTGTCAGGAGGGTACTGTAATCTATGTAACGTTGGCAGGAGGGTACAGTAATCTATGTAACATTGTCAGGAGGCTACAGTAATCTATGTAACGTTGTCAGGAGGCTACAGTAATCTATGTAACGTTGTCAAGAGGCTACAGTAATCTATGTAACGTTGTCAGGAGGCTACAGTAATCTATGTAACGTTGTCAGGAGGCTACAGTAATCTATGTAACGTTGTCAAGAGGCTACAGTAATCTATGTAACGTTGTCAGGAGGCTACAGTAATCTATGTAACGTTGTCAGGAGGCTACAGTAATCTATGTAACGTTCTCAAGAGGCTACAGTATTTTATGTAACGTTGTCAGGAGGCTACGGTAATCTATGTAACGTTGTCAAGAGGCTACAGTAATTTATGTATCGTTGTCAGGAGGTTACAGTAATCTATGTAACGTTGTCAGGAGGCTACAGTAATCTATGTAACGTTCTCAAGAGGCTACAGTAATCTATGTAACGTTGTCAACAGGTTACGGTAATCTATGTAACATTGGCAGGAGGGTACTGTAATCTATGTAACGTTGTCAGGAGGCTACAGTAATCTATGTAACGTTGTCAGGAGGCTACAGTAATCTATGTAACGTTGGCAGGAGGGTACTGTAATCTATGTAACGTTCTCAAGAGTCTACAGTAATCTATGTAACGTTGTCAGGAGGTTACAGTAACCTATGTAACGTTGTCAAGAGGCTACAGTAACCTATGTAACGTTGTCAGGAGGTTACAGTAATCTATGCAATGTTGTCAGGAGGCTACAATAATCTATGTAACGTTGTCAGGAGGGTACTGTAATCTATGTAACGTTGGTAGGAGGGTACTGTAATCTATGTAACATTGTCAGGAGGTTACAGTAATCTATGTAACATTGTCAGGAGGCTACAGTAACCTATGTAACGTTGTCAGGAGGCTCCAGTAATCTATGTAACGTTGTCAACAGGTTACGGTAATCTATGTAACGTTGGCAGGAGGGTACTGTAATCTATGTAACGTTTCATGAGGCTACAGTAACCTATGTAACGTTCTCAAGAGGCTA
>NW_027012776.1:0-18285 GCF_036934945.1 Oncorhynchus masou masou
TGTGTTCTAACATTATGATAAGAGGTGTTCAGTCCTGTGTTCTAACATTATGATAAGAGGTGTTCAGTCCTGTGTTCTAACATTATGATAAGAGGTGTTCAGTCCTGTGTTCTAACATTATGATAAGAGGTGTTCAGTCCTGTGTTCTAACATTATGATAAGAGGTGTTCAGTCCTGTGTTGTAACAATATGATAAGAGGTGTTCAGTCCTGTGTTCTAACATTATGGTAAGAGGTGTTCAGTCCTGTGTTCTAACATTATGGTAAGAGGTGTTCAGTCCTGTGTTCTAACATTATGATAAGAGGTGTTCAGTCCTGTGTTCTAACATTATGATAAGAGGTGTTCAGTCCTGTGTTCTAACATTATGATAAGAGGTGTTCAGTCCTGTGTTCTAACATTATGATAAGAGGTGTTCAGTCCTGTGTTCTAACATTATGATAAGAGGTGTTCAGTCCTGTGTTCTAACATTATGGTAAGAGGTGTTCAGTCCTGTGTTCTAACATTATGGTAAGAGGTGTTCAGTCCTGTGTTCTAACATTATGATAAGAGGTGTTCAGTCCTGTGTTCTAACATTATGATAAGAGGTGTTCAGTCCTGTGTTCTAACATTATGATAAGAGGTGTTCAGTCCTGTGTTCTAACATTATGATAAGAGGTGTTCAGTCCTCTGTTCTAACATTATGGTAAGAGGTGTTCAGTCCTCTGTTCTAACATTATGATAAGAGGTGTTCAGTCCTCTGTTCTAACATTATGGTAAGAGGTGTTCAGTTCTGTGTTCTAACATTATGGTAAGAGGTGTCCAGTCCTGTGTTCTCACATTATGATAAGAGGTGTTCAGTCCTGTGTTCTCACATTATGGTAAGAGGTGTTCAGTCCTCTGTTCTAACATTATGATAAGAGGTGTCCAGTCCTGTGTTCTAACATTATGATAAGAGGTGTCCAGTCCTGTGTTCTAACATTATGATAAGAGGTGTTCAGTCCTCTGTTCTAACATTATGATAAGAGGTGTCCAGTCCTGTGTTCTAACATTATGGTAAGAGGTGTTCAGTTCTGTGTTCTAACATTATGATAAGAGGTGTTCAGTCCTGTGTTGTAACATTATGGTAAGAGGTGTTCAGTTCTGTGTTCTAACATTATGATAAGAGGTGTTCAGTCCTGTGTTGTAACATTATGATAAGAGGTGTTCAGTTCTGTGTTCTAACATTATGATAAGAGGTGTTCAGTCCTGTGTTTTAACATTATGATAAGAGGTGTTCAGTCCTGTGTTCTTACATTATGGTAAGAGGTGTTCAGTCCTCTGTTCTCACATTATGGTAAGAGGTGTTCAGTTCTGTGTTCTAACATTATGGTAAGAGGTGTTCAGTCCTGTGTTCTAACATTATGATAAGAGGTGTTCAGTCCTGTTTTGTAACATTATGGTAAGAGGTGTTCAGTCCTGTGTTCAAACATTATGATAAGAGGTGTTCAGTCCTGTTTTGTAACATTATGGTAAGAGGTGTTCAGTCCTCTGTTCTAACATTATGATAAGAGGTGTTCAGTCCTGTGTTCTAACATTATGGTAAGAGGTGTTCAGTTCTGTTCTAACATTATGGTAAGAGGTGTTCAGTCCTGTGTTCTAACATTATGATAAGAGGTTTGTTTTCAGTCCTGTGTTTTAACATTATGATAAGAGGTGTTCAGTCCTGTGTTCTCACATTATGATAAGAGGTGTTCAGTCCTGTGTTCTAACATTATGATAAGAGGTGTTCAGTCCTGTGTTCTAACATTATGATAAGAGGTGTTCAGTCCTCTGTTCTCACATTATGGTAAGAGGTGTTCAGTCCTGTGTTCTAACATTATGATAAGAGGTGTTCAGTCCTGTGTTGTAACATTATGGTAAGAGGTGTTCAGTTCTGTGTTCTAACATTATGATAAGAGGTGTTCAGTCCTGTGTTGTAACATTATGATAAGAGGTGTTCAGTTCTGTGTTCTAACATTATGATAAGAGGTGTTCAGTCCTGTGTTGTAACATTATGGTAAGAGGTGTTCAGTTCTGTGTTGTAACATTATGATAAGAGGTGTTCAGTCCTGTGTTGTAACATTATGATAAGAGGTGTTCAGTTCTGTGTTCTAACAATATGGTAAGAAGTGTTCAGTTCTGTGTTCTAACATTATGGTAAGAAGTGTTCAGTTCTGTGTTCTAACATTATGGTAATAGGTGTTCAGTTCTGTGTTCTAACATTATGGTAATAGGTGTTCAGTTCTGTGTTCTAATATTATGGTAAGAGGTGTTCAGTTCTGTGTTGTAACATTATGGTAATAGGTGTTCAGTTCTGTGTTGTAACATTATGACAAGAGGTGTTCAGTCCTGTGTTCTAACATTATGGTAAGAGGTGTTCAGTCCTGTGTTCTAACATTATGGTAAGAGGTGTTCAGTCCTGTGTTCTAACATTATGATAAGAGGTGTTCAGTCCTCTGTTCTAACATTATGATAAGAGGTGTTCAGTCCTGTGTTCTAACATTATGATAAGAGGTGTTCAGTCCTGTGTTGTAACAATATGATAAGAGGTGTTCAGTCCTGTGTTCTAACATTATGATAAGAGGTGTTCAGTCCTGTGTTCTAACATTATGGTAAGAGGTGTTCAGTCCTGTGTTCTAACATTATGGTAAGAGGTGTTCAGTCCTGTGTTCTAACATTATGATAAGAGGTGTTCAGTCCTGTGTTCTAACATTATGATAAGAGGTGTTCAGTCCTGTGTTCTAACATTATGATAAGAGGTGTTCAGTCCTGTGTTCTAACATTATGATAAGAGGTGTTCAGTCCTCTGTTCTAACATTATGGTAAGAGGTGTTCAGTCCTCTGTTCTAACATTATGATAAGAGGTGTTCAGTCCTCTGTTCTAACATTATGGTAAGAGGTGTTCAGTTCTGTGTTCTAACATTATGGTAAGAGGTGTCCAGTCCTGTGTTCTCACATTATGATAAGAGGTGTTCAGTCCTGTGTTCTCACATTATGGTAAGAGGTGTTCAGTCCTCTGTTCTAACATTATGATAAGAGGTGTCCAGTCCTGTGTTCTAACATTATGATAAGAGGTGTCCAGTCCTGTGTTCTAACATTATGATAAGAGGTGTTCAGTCCTCTGTTCTAACATTATGATAAGAGGTGTTCAGTCCTGTGTTCTAACATTATGGTAAGAGGTGTTCAGTTCTGTGTTCTAACATTATGATAAGAGGTGTTCAGTCCTGTGTTGTAACATTATGGTAAGAGGTGTTCAGTTCTGTGTTCTAACATTATGATAAGAGGTGTTCAGTCCTGTGTTGTAACATTATGATAAGAGGTGTTCAGTTCTGTGTTCTAACATTATGATAAGAGGTGTTCAGTCCTGTGTTCTAACATTATGATAAGAGGTGTTCAGTCCTGTGTTCTCACATTATGGTAAGAGGTGTTCAGTCCTCTGTTCTCACATTATGGTAAGAGGTGTTCAGTTCTGTGTTCTAACATTATGGTAAGAGGTGTTCAGTCCTGTGTTCTAACATTATGATAAGAGGTGTTCAGTCCTGTTTTGTAACATTATGGTAAGAGGTGTTCAGTCCTGTGTTCAAACATTATGATAAGAGGTGTTCAGTCCTGTTTTGTAACATTATGGTAAGAGGTGTTCAGTCCTCTGTTCTAACATTATGATAAGAGGTGTTCAGTCCTGTGTTCTAACATTATGGTAAGAGGTGTTCAGTCCTGTGTTCAAACATTATGATAAGAGGTGTTCAGTCCTGTTTTGTAACATTATGGTAAGAGGTGTTCAGTCCTCTGTTCTAACATTATGGTAAGAGGTGTTCAGTCCTCTGTTCTAACATTATGATAAGAGGTGTTCAGTCCTGTGTTCTAACATTATGGTAAGAGGTGTTCAGTTCTTGTTCTAACATTATGGTAAGAGGTGTTCAGTCCTGTGTTCTAACATTATGATAAGAGGTTTGTTTTCAGTCCTGTGTTTTAACATTATGATAAGAGGTGTTCAGTCCTGTGTTCTAACATTATGATAAGAGGTGTTCAGTCCTGTGTTCTTAACATTATGATAAGAGGTGTTCAGTCCTGTGTTGTAACATTATGGTAAGAGGTGTTCAGTTCTGTGTTCTAACATTATGATAAGAGGTGTTCAGTCCTGTGTTGTAACATTATGATAAGAGGTGTTCAGTTCTGTGTTCTAACATTATGGTAAGAAGTGTTCAGTTCTGTGTTCTAACATTATGGTAATAGGTGTTCAGTTCTGTGTTCTAACATTATGGTAATAGGTGTTCAGTTCTGTGTTCTAATATTATGGTAAGAGGTGTTCAGTTCTGTGTTGTAACATTATGGTAATAGGTGTTCAGTCCTGTGTTCTAACATTATGACAAGAGGTGTTCAGTCCTCATTATTAAACATCCTGCGTGGTGTCACACTACTGCTGCAGTGGCCTGGCTGGTCTGACTGTAACGTCGCAGCCTCCAGCACACATGTCTATGGTGTCGGTGTAGGATAGAGACCTACTGTCCTTTTACGCAACCTCTCTCTATCTGTTCTTTCAAAAAAACTGTATTAAATTAAACAATCTTTCAGTTCTCGCCACTGGGAGGTGCTGTAATGCTGTTGTCTGTCCTGCCTGCCTGCACCCGGTCACATGACTGAAGATAATAATCCTGGAAGTGGAATCTAACTGAACTTGAAGCTACCTACCAAGCCTCTGGGAAACACACCCCAGACCGTTACGGAGTTACTCATGTGGTTCATACTCTATATGTTGAGAGAGAGAGAGAGAGAGAGAGAGAGAGAGAGAGAGAGAGAGAGAGGGAGAGAGAGAGAGCGAGAGAGAGAGAGAGAGAGTGAGAGAGTGGAGAGGCGAGAGAGAGAGCGAGAGAGGAGAGAGAGCGAGAGAGAGAGAGGAGAGAGAGAGGAGAGAGGAGAGTAGAGATGAGACAGTAGAGATAGAGAGTAGAGAGAGTAGAGAGAGCAGAGAGAGTAAGTAGAGAGAGAGAGATAGAAGGAGATAGAGAGACAGAGAGACAGAGAGCAGAGAGAGAATGAAGGCAGGCAAGAGAGATAGAATGAGACAGAGAGACAGAGAGAAATAGAGAGACAGAGTAAGTGAGACAGAGAGAGAGACGAGAGAAATAGAATGGAGCAGAGAAGGCGAGAGAGAATGAGAATGAGACAGAGAGAGCGAGATAGAATGAGACAGAGAGATAGAGAGACAGAGATATATAAAAAGACACAGAGAGATGAAAAGACAGACAGAGAGAGAGAGACAGTGCGAGAGAGAGACACAGTGGGGAGTGGGGAGAGAGAGAGACGAAAGAGACATCAGTGCATCTGGACACTCTGCTAAAACGTCTGGGTTCGATAACAACAGGTGGAGAAGGCTGAACTAACTCTTCTCCTCTATCTCTCTGTCTCTATATCTCTCCCTCTGCTCCATCTCCCCATGTGTGTGTGTTTGTGTGAGAGAAAGAGAGCGAGAGAGATGCTGGAGCTGGCATTACAATCATTGTTTCTCCAGGGTCCAGAGAGGAAAGAATCAGTTTAACAGATTATAATATAGTCTGTTTATCTCTAATGTGATTATAATATGGTCTGTTTAAAAACAGACAACTCTAATGATTATATTATGGTCTGTTTATTAACAGACATCTCTAATGTGATTATAATGTGTCAGTTCATTAACAGACATCTCTAATGTGCTTATAATATGGTCTGTTTAATAACAAACAACTCTAATGTGATTATAATGTGGTCAGTTCATTAACAGACATCTCTAATGTGATTATAATATGGTCTGTTAATAACAGAAACCAATGTGATTATAATACTCTAATGTGATTATAATGTGGTCAGTTCATTAACAGACATCTCTAATGTGATTATAATGTGGTCAGTTCATTAACAGACATCTCTAATGTGATTATAATATGGTCTGTTTAATAACTCTAATGCCTTGACAATGTGGTCAGTTCATTAACAGACAACTCCCAATGTGATTATAATATGGTCTGTTTAATATTAACAGACAACTCTAATGTGATTATAATATGGTCTGTTTAATAACAGACAACTCTAATGTGATTATAATGTGGTCAGTTTAGAAACAGACATCTCTAATGTGATTATAATATGGTCTGTTTAAAAACAGACAACTCTAATGTGATTATAATATGGTCTGTTTAATAACAAACACTCTAATGTGATTATAATATGGTCTGTTTAAAAAAACAACTCTAATGTGATTATAATATAAGTCAGTTCATTAACAGACATCTCTAATCTTGATTATAATATGGTCACGAAACCAGCACAATAGTTTAATAACAAAGACTCTAATGTGATTAAATGTGGTCAGTTCAAAAGGACAAAGGCACAGGTTCAACCGGGCACAATATTGATGCAGGGTTGACTCCTGACCCACAGAACCAATGGTTATATTCCGGGGTTGAAGTCATGGATGAAGAGGCTGACGGGTTGAAGTAAGGAGAAAACAATGTTTTTTTTAAATCCATAAATGTATAATTCTTGTGCAATTTATATCTACAGGCTTTTAAGGTTTTTATTTCATTATTCTTTTAGGCTATCTGGCGTCAGTGTGTAATCCTAAGCTTTGGGGCCTAACCACACGTGCTAAATTCTTCTACCGCGTAATCACCAAATAGTCTACCAAAGCCAATCACCAAAATAGTCTGCAGCCAATTGGCAAATGAATACCTACGCCAATCACCAAAATAGTCTGCGCCAATCACCAAATAGTCTACACGCCAATCGGCAAATAGTCTACACGCCAATCACCAAATTGTCTACACGCCAATCACCAAAATATCCTACAAGCCAATCGCTAAATATCCTACACGCCAATCGCTAAATATCCTACACACCAATCACCAAATATCCTACACACCAATCACTAAATATCCTACACACCAATCACTAAATATCCTACACACCAATCACTAAATATCCTACACACCAATCACTAAATATCCTACACACCAATCACTAAATATCCTACACACCAATCACTAAATATACTACACACCAATCACTAAATATCAAACACACCAATCACTAAAAATCCTACACACCAATCACTAAATATCCTACACACCAATCACTAAATATCCTACACACCAATCACTAAATATCCTACACACCAATCACTATATATCCAAACACACCAATCACTAAATATCCTACACACCAATCACTAAATATCCTACACACCAATCACTAAATATCCTACACACCAATCACTAAATATCCTACACACCAATCACTAAATATCCTACACACCAATCACTAAATATCCTACACACCAATCACTAAATATCAAACACACCAATCACTAAATATCCTACACACCAATCACTAAATATCCTACACACCAATCACTAAATATCCTACACACCAATCATTAAATATCCTACACACCAATCACTAAATATACTACACACCAATCACTAAATATCAAACACACCAATCACTAAATATCCTACACACCAATCACTAAATATCCTACACACCAATCACTAAATATCCTACACACCAATCACTAAATATCCTACACACCAATCACTAAATATACTACACACCAATCACTAAATATCCTACACACCAATCACTAAATATCCTACACACCAATCACTAAATATCCTACACACCAATCACTAAATATCCTACACACCAATCACTAAATATACTACACACCAATCATTAGATATCCTACACACCAATCGCTAAATATCCTACACACCAATCACTAAATATACTACACACCAATCACTAAATATCCTACACACCAATTGCTAAATGCTTTTGGTAACAGTTACAGTTGTTAACTTTCATCCACTGAGGCTAAAAGGACGATGTCATAGTTTAATTCAAGAAGAGAAAAGCTGTGAAATGGAGAGTTGAAAATAAAGAGAAGGGAAGACCAGAACAGTAATGTTTGGGAAAGATGAGGTGAAGTGGTAGAAGAGGAAGATAGCAGCTATGTTGTGATGTGATGATTGTGAGGCGCCATATAAATTCGATAGTCACAAGACGGGACTTCAAATAGGCCTATGGCATGTCGAGGGAACTGTAGCCTACTGTTCAGATGGGTTCAATGGAAACTGAAATCTGGACAATGACTGTGGGTCTCTAACCTCTCACAGAGCCTTCATATGTACTCCTGCAGAATTAAGCATTTCCTGCAGTTAAATGACCAAATGTAGACAACATTTTTACAAGGGAAGAAAACATCAAATCCAGCTTTTTTTGTCACATTAAGTATAGACCTTAAAGTGCTTTACTTACAAGCCCTTGGCTAACAGTGCAGTTCAAGGAGAGTTATGAAAATATTTACCAAATTAACTAAAGTAACTAAAATATAAAAAGTAAACACAATAAAATAACAATAACAATGCTTTATACAGGGATTACCGATACAGAGTCAATGTGGAGGCTATATACAGGGGGTACTGGTACAGAGTCAATGTGGAGGCTATATACAGGGGGTACTGGTATAGAGTCAATGTGGAGGCTATATACAGGGGGTACTGGTATAGAGTCAATGTGGAGGCTATATACAGGGGGTACTGGTATAGAGTCAATGTGGAGGCTATATACAGGGTGTACCGATACAGAGTCAATGTGGAGGCTATATACAGGGGGTACTGGTATAGAGTCAATGTGGAGGCTATATACAGGGTGTACCGGTACAGAGTTAATGTGGAGGCTATATACAGGGGGTACTGGTATAGAGTCAATGTGGAGGCTATATACAGGGGGTACTGGTATAGAGTCAATGTGGAGACTATATACAGGGGGTACTGGTATAGAGTCAATGTGGAGGCTATATACAGGGGGTACTGGTATAGAGTCAATGTGGAGGCTATATACAGGGGGTACTGGTATAGAGTCAATGTGGAGGCTATATACAGGGGGTACTGGTATAGAGTCAATGTGGAGGCTATATACAGGGGGTACTGGTATAGAGTCAATGTGGAGGCTATATACAGGGGGTACTGGAATAGAGTCAATGTGGAGGCTATATACAGGGGGTACTGGTATAGAGTCAATGTGGATGTTATACACAGGGGGTACTGGTATAGAGTCAATGTGGAGGCTATATACAGGGGGTACTGGTATAGAGTCAATGTGGAGGTAATATACAGGGGGTACTGGTATATATTCAATGTGGAGGCTATAAACTGGGGGTACTGGTACAGAGTCAATGTGGAGGCTATATACAGGGGGTACTGGTATAGAGTTAATGTGGAGGCTATATCCAGGGGGTACTGGTATAGAGTCAATGTGGAGGTAATATACAGGGGTACTGGTATAGAGTCAATGTGGAGACTATATACAGGGGGTACTGGTATAGAGTCAATGTGGAGGCTATATACAGGGGGTACTGGTATAGAGTCAATGTGGAGACTATATACAGGGGGTACTGGTATAGAGTCAATGTGGAGGCTATATAGCAGGGGGTACCGGTACAGAGTCAATGTGGAGGCTATATACAGGGGGTACCGGTACAGAGTCAATGTGGAGGCTATATACAGGGGGTACCGGTACAGAGTCAATATGGAGGCTATATACAGGGGTACCGGTACAGAGTCAATATGGAGGCTATATACAGGGGGTACCGGTACAGAGTCAATGTGGGAGGCTATATACAGGGGGTACCGGTACAGAGTCAATGTGGAGACTATATACAGGGGGTACCGGTACAGAGTCAGTGTGGAGGCTATATACAGGGGGTACCGATACAGAGTCAATGTGGAGGCTATATACAGGGTATTACAGTACAGAGTCAATGTGGAGGCTATATACTGGGGGTACCAGTACAGAGTCAATGTGGAGGCTATATACGGGGGTACCGGTACAGAGTCAATGTGGAGGCTATATACTGGGGGTACCAGTACAGAGTCAATGTGGAGGCTATATACAGGGTGTACCGGGTACAGAGTCAATGTGGAGGCTATATACAGGGGGTACCGATACAGAGTCAATGTGGAGGCTATATACAGGGGGTACCGGGACAGAGTCAATGTGGAGGCTGTATACAGGGGGTACTGGTACAGAGTCAATGTGGAGGCTATATACAGGGGGTATAGGTACAGAGTCAATATGGAGGCTATATACAGGGGGTACCGGTACAGAGTCAATGTGGAGGCTATATACAGGGGGTACCGGTACAGAGTCAATGTGGAGGCTATATACAGGGGGTACCGGTACAGAGTCAATGTGGAGGCTATATACAGGGGGTACCGGTACAGAGTCAATGTGGAGGCTATATACAGGGGGTACCGGTACAGAGTCAATATGGAGGCTATATACAGGGGGTACCGGTACAGAGTCAATATGGAGGCTATATACAGGGGGTACCGGTACAGAGTCAATGTGGAGGCTATATACAGGGGGTACCGGTACAGAGTCAATGTGGAGGCTATATACAGGGGGTACCGGTACAGAGTCAATGTGGAGGCTATATACAGGGGGTACCGATACAGAGTCAATGTGGAGGCTATATACAGGGGTATTACAGTACAGAGTCAATGTGGAGGCTATATACTGGGGGTACCAGTACAGAGTCAATGTGGAGGCTATATACTGGGGGTACCAGTACAGAGTCAATGTGGAGGCTATATACTAGGGGTACCAGTACAGAGTCAATGTGGAGGCTATATACTGGGGGTACCAGTACAGAGTCAATGTGGAGGCTATATACTGGGGGTACCAGTACAGAGTCAATGTGGAGGCTATATACTGGGGGTACCAGTACAGAGTCAATGTGGAGGCTATATACTGGGGGTACCAGTACAGAGTCAATGTGGAGGCTATATACAGGGGGTACCAGTACAGAGTCAATGTGGAGGCTATATACAGGGGGTACCGGTACAGAGTCAATCTGGAGGCTATATACAGGGGTTACCGGTACAGAGTCAATGTGGAGGCTTATATACAGGGGGTACCAATACAGAGTCAATGTGGAGGCTATATACAGGGGGTACCGGTACAGAGTCAATGTGGTGGCTATATACGGGGGTACCGGTACAGAGTCAATGTGGAGGCTATATACAGGGGTACCAGTACAGAGTCAATGTGGAGGCTATATACAGGGGGTACTGGTACAGAGTCAATGTGGAGGCTATATACAGGGGTTACCCTGTACAGAGTCAATGTGGAGACTATATACAGGGGGTACTGGTACAGAGTCAATGTGGAGGCTTTATACAGGGGTACCAGTACAGAGTCAATGTGGAGGCTATATACAGGGGGTACCAGTACAGATTCAATGTGGAGGCTATATACAAGGGGTACCAGTACAGAGTCAATGTGGAGGCTATATACAGGGGGTACTGGTACAGAGTCAATGTGGAGGCTATATACAGGGGGTACCAGTACAGAGTCAATGTGGAGGCTATATACAGGGGGTACCAGTACAGAGTCAATGTGGAGGCTATATACAGGGGGTACTGGTACAGAGTCAATGTGGAGGCTATATACAGGGGGTACTGGTACACAGTCAGTGTCCAGGGGGTAGAGGTGAGAGTAGAAAACTATGATTTCTTTCTTTCAGCATTTTGAGAGAATGTGAATGTGCAGTTAGGGACCGTCTGTAGAGGTGGTATCTTTGTCAGCATCATAAAAGCTGATAGTATTTCAACCACACTAAAATATTGCATACAAACAAACCTGAAATCTTATGAGAAACATGTTGGGTCATTTTCACAGTTTTCTATTTCCATACAACCGGTCTAACTGAGAAGCAAATTGCACAGAAAATCTTTCAGATTTTTTGGGGTTATTGCATTTTTCTCCCAGTCCCTAAATCTCTTTGCTCATCAAGAATCAGAGATGACAGCAAAAACTTTACAGATGTCATCTAGATTGAATCATTCTATCGAATGATGACATTATTCTGGTGAGCCAGGGTTTATTTAGTGCTCTAGGACAACATATAATGACAGAAGAGAAGATGCATGTATCTAATTAAAGTTTACTATTAAATAGACAACCAAAATGTCAGAAAATACAAGCAGAAACATATCTAAATTAGGCCCAAAACAATACTCCCCCCGTCCAAAAATCGTTCTACCATCTCTGACTGTAGCCTACAGAGTATTTTCTGTTTTCAGGGCCTCACATCTATTTTCCTTTATCATATATAGTCAGGCAGTTGCAGGTTATTAGCAATTGCGGGAGGAGTAAATAAACAGATGACCTGCTCAAGTCATCTGGTAGAATAACTTCTTTGTCCTCCCTCTCTCTCTCTCTCTCTCTCTCTGCCCCCTCCCACTCCTCCCTCTCTCTCTCTCTCTCTCTCTCTGTCTCTCTCTGTCTCTCTCTGCTCCTCCCTATCTCCCTCTCTCTCTCTCTCTCTCTGCCCCTCCCTATCTCCCTCTCTCCTCTCTACCTCTCTCTCCTCTCTCACCTCTCTCCCTATCTCCCCTCCTCTCTCTCTCTCTCTCTCTCTGCCCCCTCTCTCTACCCCCAACTTCTCCTCCTCTCTCTCTGCCCCCCTCTCTATACTCCCCCCAACTCTCTCTGTCTCTGCCCCCCCACTCTCTCTACACCCCCCAACTCTCTCTGTCTCTGCCCCCCACTCTCTCTCTGTCTCCCCCTCACACACACACACTCACACACACTGTCTTTCTCTCCCTCTCCCTGGGAAAGGGAAAGTTAGTTATGACGTGTCTAACTAAACTAACAGAAACCAGAGAAGGATGGAACTACAGAGGAACAACAGGTTCAAGAAGGGTCAGGGAGCGAGGCAGAGAGGCCAACAGAGACCTCCCTGTGTGTTGATGTGTTTGTCCTTTTCAGCTCAATTAACGGTGTCCAGGATGGCTAATCGATCATATGGATGGAGAGCCTCCACTGTCCGGCTGAGTCACCTTCTATGACACATCATTCATTATAGCTGTGTGTGTGTGTGTGTGTGTGTGTGTGTGTGTGTGTGTGTGTGTGTGTGTGTGTGTGTGTGTGTGTGTGTGTGTGTGTGTGTGCGTGCGCGCGTGTGTGGGGGGGCGTTAACTACTCAGACTCATCCCTCTGGAGGAGAGAGGGAGAGGAGAAGGGGAAATAGGGGAGAGGAGGAAGAGAAGGGGAGAGAGGGAGAGGAGAAGGGGAGAGAGGGAGAGGGAGGAAGAGAAGGGGGAAGAGGGAGAGGAGGAAGAGAAGGGGAGAGAGGGAGAGGGAGAAGGGGAGAGAGGGGGAGAGGAGACAGGGAGAGAGGGAGAGGAAAAGGGGAGAGAGGGAGAGGAGGAAGAGAAGGGGAGAGAGGGGAGAGGAGAAGGAGAAAGAGGGAGAGGAGGAAGAGAAGGGGGAGATAGGGAGAGGAGAAGGGGAGAGAGGTAGAGGAGAAGGGGAGAGAGGGAGAGGAGACGGGGAGAGAGGGAGAGGAAAAGGGGGAGAGAGGGAGAGGGAGGAAGAGAAGGGGAGAGAGGGAGAGGAGAAGGAGAAAGAGGGAGAGGAGGAAGAGAAGGGGAGAGAGGGAGAGGAGGAAGAGAAGGGGAGAGAGGGAGAGGAGAAGGGGAGAGAGGTAGAGGAGAAGGGGAGAGAGGGAGAGGAGAAGGGGAAAGAGGGAGAGGAGAAGGGTAGAGAGGGAGAGGAGAAGGGGAGAGAGGGAGAGGAGAAGGGGAGAGAGGGAGAGGAGGAAGAGAAGGGGAGAGAGAGGGAGAGGAGGAAGAGAAGGGGAAAGATGGAGAGGAGAAGGGGAAAGAGGGAGAGGAGAGAAGGGGAGAGAGGGAGAGGAGAAGGGGAGAGAGGGAGAGGGAGAAGGGTAGAGAGGGAGAGGGAGAAGGGGAGAGAGGGAGAGGAGGAAGAGAAGGGGAGAGAGGGAGAGGAGGAAGAGAAGGGGGAAAGAGGGAGAGGAGGAAGAGAAGGGGAGAGAGGGAGAGGAGAAGGGGAGAGAGGGAGAGGAGAAGGGGAAAAGAGGGAGAGGAGAAGGAGAGAGAGGGAGAGGAGAAGGGGAGAAGAGGGAGAGGAGAAGGGGAGAGAGGGAGAGGAGAAGGGGAGAGAGGGGGAGGAGAAGGGGAAAGAGGGAGAGGAGGAAGAGAAGGGGGAGAGAGGGAGAGGGAGAAGGGGAGAGAGGGAGAGGAGAAGGGGAAAGAGGGAGAGGAGGGAGAGAAGGGGAGAGAGGGATAGGAGAAGTGGAACGAGGGAGAGGAGAAGGGGAGAGAGGGAGAGGAGAAGGGGAAAGAGGGAGAGGGAGAAGGGGAGAGAGGGAGAGGAGAAGGGGAAAGAGGGAGAGCAGAAGGCGAAAGAGGGAGAGGAGAAGGGGAGAGAGGGAGAGGAGATACCCTGCCCTCAAACACACTCACCTGCCCCTGATGTCGGGATACACTCGCTGGCATCGTTGAGTCCCACTAAACCTAGAGACCCCCAGGACAGGTAACACACACGTCTACCACACTGCAAGCTGAAAACACACACACACACACACACACGCGCCGACACACACACACACACACACACACACACACACACACACACACACACACACACACACACACACACACACACACACACACACACACATAGACACACATCCATTGATGCATAGAGAGAGACACACACACACACACACAAATGTTGTTGTGTTAAAGAATAAGAGGGTGTTTTGTTTATCCAACCATTTCAGATAGCGCTACTGAAGGCAAATGTGTTTACACAGCCGCTATATCACACACACACATTCCAACATTATATTGTCACTCCATCTTTCTGCTACTCACACAAACGGTGGATCCCTGACATGTCGAGAAGCAGTTTCACATGCGTGCATTCCAGTCTGCTTCTGTATTTATTTTAGTGTGTATGTGTGTGTGTGTGTGTGTTTGTGTAGAGGGAGGATATAAGGGCAGAGCAGGTAGAAGAGATGACCTGTAATGCCTCTGCATACAGGCCCCTGGAAAGAGGGGAAGGGGTTGTCAAGGAGGGGAAGGGGTTGTCGAGGAGGGGAAGGGGTTGTCAAGAAGGAGGGGAAGGGGTTGTCAAGAAGGAGTGGAAGGGGTTGTCAAGAAGAAGGGGAAGGGGTTGTCAAGAAGGAGGGAAGGGGTTGTCAAGGAGGGGAAGGGGTTGTCAAGAAGGAGAGGAAGGGGTTGTCAAGAAAGAGGGGAAGGGGTTGTCAAGGAGGGGAAGGGGTTGTCAACGAGGAGGGGAAGGGGTTGTCAACAAGGAGGGGAAGGTGTTGTCAAGGAGGAGGGGAAGGGGTTGTCAAGAAGGATGGTGAAGGGATTGTCAAGAAGGAGGGTAAGGCGTTGTCAAGAAGGATGGGAAGGGGTTGTCAAGAAGGAGGGTAAGGTGTTGTCAAGAAGGAGGGGAAGGGGTTGTCAAGAAGGAGTGGAAGGGGTTGTCAATGAGGGGAAGGGGTTGTCAAGGAGGAGGGGAATGGGTTGTCAAGGAGGGGAAGGGGTTGTCAACAAGGAGGGTAAGGGGTTGTCAAGGAGGAGGGGAATGGGTTGTCAAGGAGGGGAAGGGGTTGTCAACAAGGAGGGGAAGGGATTGTCGATAGGAGGGGAAGGGGTTTTCAAGAAGGAGGGGAAGGGGTTGTCATGAAGGAGAGGAAGGGGTTGTCAAGGAGGAGGGGAAGGGGTTGTCAAGTAGGAGGGGAAGGGGTTTTCAAGAAGGAGGGGAAGGGGTTGTCAAGAAGGGGGAAGGGGTTGTCAAGGAGGAGGGGAAGGGTTGTCAACTAGGAGGGGAAGGGGTTGTCAACAAGGAGGGGAAGGGGTTGTCAAGGAGGAGGGAAAGGGGTTGTCAACAAGGAGGGGAAGGGGTTGTCAAGGAGGGGAAGGGGTTGTCAAGAAGGAGAGGAAGGGGTTGTCAAGAAAGAGGGGAAGGGGTTGTCAAGGAGGGGAAGGGGTTGTCAACGAGGAGGGGAAGGGGTTGTCAACAAGGAGGGGAAGGTGTTGTCAAGGAGGAGGGGAAGGGGTTGTCAAGAAGGATGGTGAAGGATTGTCAAGAAGGAGGTTCTATTCTCCTTCTTGACAATCCTTCACCATCCTTCTTGAAGGATGGGAAGGGGTTGTCAAGAAGGAGGGTAAGGTGTTGTCAAGAAGGAGGGGAAGGGGTTGTCAAGGAGGGGAAGGGGTTGTCAAGGAGGGGAAGGGGTTGTCAAGAAGGAGTGGAAGGGGTTGTCAAGAAGAAGGGGAAGGGTTGTCAAGAAGGAGGGGAAGTGGTTGTCAAGGAGGAGCAGAAGGGGTTGTCAAGAAGGAGGGGAAGGTGTTGTCAACAAGGAGGGTGCCTACAGGCGTTCACAGATTGGATTGCTGTAGGTGTTGAGGCTGGACTTTGTTGAACAAAAACGCTCTTTACTTGGTTAATGGGAACTTCAGGAGGACACGTAACACACAACACATCGACACACCTTCACACGTACGTGTTTTACACATACACTACCGATCAAAAGTTTTAGAACACCTACTCATTCAGTTGACACACACACACACACACACACGCACACATATACACACACACTCACACATATACACACACACACACACACACACACACGCACTCACACATATACACACACACTCACACACACACACACACACACACACACAGACACACACTCATTGATGCAGCGAGAGACACACACACACACACACAAATGTTGTTGTGTTAAAGAATAAGAGGGTGTTTTGTTTATCCAACCATTTCAGATAGCGCTACTGAAGGCGAGTGTGTTTACACAGCCGCTACATCACACACACACATTCCAACATTATCTTGTCACTCCATCTTTCTGCTACTCACACAAACGGTGGATCCCTGACATGTCGAGAAGCAGTTTCACATGCGTGCATTCCAGTCTGCTTCTGTATTTATTTTAGTGTGTGTGTGTGTGTGTGTGTGTGTGTGTGTGTGTGTGTGTGTGTGTGTGTGCGAGTGTGTGTGTGTGTTTGTGTGGAGGGAGGATATAAGGGCAGAGCAGGTAGAAGAGATGACCTGTAATGCCTCTGCATACAGACCCCTGCAATGAGGGGAAGGGGTTGTCAAGGAGGGGAAGGGTTGTCAAGGAGGGGAAGGGGTTGTCAAGGAGGGGAAGGGGTTGTCAATAAGGAGGGGAAGGGGTTATCAAGAAGGAGGGGAAGGGGTTGTCAAGAAGGTGGGTAAGGAGTTGTCAACAAGGAGGGGAAGGGGTTGTCAAGAAGGTGGGTAAGGAGTTGTCAAGAAGGAGGGGAAGGGGTTGTCAAGGAGGGGAAGGGGTTGTCAACAAGGAGGGGAAGGGGTTGTCAAGAAGGTGGGTAACGAGGGAGAAGGAGGGGAAGGGGTTGTCAACAAGGTGGGTAGGGAGGGACAAGGAGGGTAAGGGGTTGTCAACAAGGAGGGGAAGGGGTTGTCAACAAGGAGGGGAAGGGGTTGTCAAGAAGGAGGGGAAGGGGTTGTCAAGGAGGGGAAGGGGTTGTCAACAAGGAGGGAAGGGGTTGTCAAGAAGGTGGGTAACGAGGGAGAAGGGAGGGGAAGGGGTTGTCAACAAGGTGGGTAGGGAGGGACAAGGGAGGGTAAGGGGTTGTCAACAAGGAGGGGAAGGGGTTGTCAACAAGGAGGGGAAGGGGTTGTCAACAAGGTGGGTAGGGAGGGAGAAGGAGGGTAAGGGGTTGTCAACAAGGAGGGGAAGGGGTTGTAAACAAGGAGGGAATAGGGGTTGTCAACAAGGAGGGGACGGGGTTGTCAAGAAGGAGGGGAAGGTGTTGTCAACAAGGAGGGTGCTCACAGGCTGTTCACAGATTGGATTGCTGTAGGTGTTGAGGCTGGACTTTGTTGAACAAAAAAAAAAAAACCTTTGATGAGGAGATTATTAAAAGTTAGAGCAAGATATGAAAACATCACTATGCGTTTCATAAACGTATATGCTCCAGTCGTGGCAGTTGAGAGGGTTTTTTTAGAGACATTATCAATTGAGAAATGTTATTATGTTATTCTTCTCATATGCACACATATATACTGTACTCTATATCATCTACTGCATATTTATCTAATACATGTACCACCAGCCACTTTAACTATGCCACTTTGTTTACATACTCATCTCACATGTATATACTGTACTCGATACCATCTACTGTATCTTGCCTATGCTGCTCTGTACCATCACTCATTCATATATCCTTATGTACATATTCTTTATCCCCTTACACTGTGTATAAGACAGTAGTTTAGGAATTGTTAGTTAGATTACTTGTTGGTTATTACTGCATTGTCGGAACTAGAAGCACAAGCATTTCGCTACACTCGCATTAACATCTGCTAACCATGTGTATGTGACAAATAAAATTTGATTTGATTTGATTTGAT